>NW_028122969.1:0-188626 GCF_965194805.1 Balaenoptera borealis
TGATGGTTTTTTGAGGTTTTGGGATGCCATCTTCTTGGATGCTGAAGATGATTCTAATCTAAGTTCTAGGATAAATCCAAAAACCTTCCTGATACATTTTAAGCTTCCTTTCTGCTTATTATATAAGCTATATTCATTGAAATATATATTTCTCCTAGGCTTAATACCTCTTACTTGCTGGGTAAAAATATGAAGGAGCACAATAATGAAACTCTTTTACACTTATTATTTTGCTGTCTGCTTCGTACCGGTTTTCATTGAAATACTTGTCTATATGTGTTGTGGCTACCTATACATGCACATTTATTGCATTCTGTTGCTTGTTATGCATTTTTTACTGACATACCTTCTCTGTCTGTATGCATTGGCTAGGAATTCATTCACCTCTATCACCTCCATCGTGTCTTCTGGTTAATAGTATTCACTAAAATAGAGTGGGCAAAATTCACTTTCATAATATTGCATGGATGGTACAGAATGCCATTTGTTAGTAAATTCATTAGGCTTCGATACTTGCCACATACCCCAGTTTTCATTAATATCTATGGATTTCTTTTTCGTTAACGTAATATGCTTGTCATGATTTTTCTTTGTCTTTCTAGAACTTATTGTATCTTCCTCCATATAAATCATACGCAATAGATCAGCTTATTCATCTATTAATTATTACTGCTATTATTATTGGTGGTGGTGTTATAACCACTTTATAGGTGAGGAATCTGAAGTAATCAGATAACTTTTCCCTTTCCAAAAGCACTTAAGAAATCCACTTTCGGGTAATCATTTTGAGGTAGGATGAGAAACCGGGCTTGAAGAGGGCAAAAATGACTCTTTCAATTCACCAGTTGGACTGAGCTGTACGTCACCTCTAGGTAATAGCGTGGGAACTGCACAAGCAAAGGGAGACACTGAAGACGACAATGGTAATAGCCGTACTGTTTTCTAATGGACAAAAAAAATGCCTATATTATAAGTTCTATTTCTCCTGCTTTCTGGCAGTATCATGCTCAGAGTGGAGTCCTGGCAAGGAAGTCAGGATACTTAGGTTCTGAAACCTGGTAATGATACTAACATAATGAGAGAACTTGAACAAGTCAACCCGACCTCTCTGAGCCTCAGTTTCCTTACTCACGAAATGAGACTGAGAACATCGAAGTTCTCTAAGGGCCTCCTAGTTCTAAAATGCTTCCAGTCTAGGAAATAGCATAGAAGTCAATACGAGTGCAGGCTGAAGGGAAAGACAGGGCAGGGAGAAGGTTGCTTCCAGCCTAGAGAACAATCTCTGAACCACACCACTTGGCTCTTCTGCCCGTCTGTGCCCAAGATGGGAGCACAGGCAGTTAATAGAGAAGAGTGGAAAACTGCTCAGTCCTTACAGCCATCATTAACTGTCTGATTTTGGGTTTCTCAGGAAGTAGTGATAGTAGAGGTGTCCTGATAGCAAGAACCTTCAGATGATGCCGTTCCTCAAACGTAGTGAGAATTTCTCAACCTCCCTGAGTTTTTCATGACCCTCTTGTTCTTACAGAAAATTTCCAACATCCATCTCTACTTGGAACTCTAAATTCTCTGCAGCATTCTCCTCCTGTGGTGAGCAATGCAACTTCCCTAACACGAAGTGTCTGCAACTTCTCCAGAGTCTCTGCCCCTGCCGTCAGTTCGGCATCGGCTACTGGTACCCCTTTCCAGACACTCATGGGTAGTGCCTACCTTTACCAACATTCTAGCACGACTATGTTATCTGGAGTTACTGACCACAGCCAGATCTCCACTTCAGCTGCTTCCTATCCAGGTGTTCTTGAGTGGGACATCACAGCAAGCACTGAAAAGAATTCTTCTTCACTCGGAGACTTTACTCTGGCACTCACTGACCGCCACACAGCTGCCTCCTCCATGTTTCTGGCAGCCCAGTATGATAAAACTTCAGACGCCAAGAACATGGTCCCTCTACATCCATCGCTTTCTGCCAGCCTTGCTCAGGGAACACCATCTCAGATTCCAAATCAGGGGCAGAGCCGCCTGCCACTTCCCTGCCAGGAAGGAAGCCAGGTATATTACTATCACCAAGGCACACTGGGGTCTTTACTGTATGGAGAACTTGGCTCCTGCCCGCAATCCTACGGCTCGGCGTCATACACAGGAAGTCGGGCCTCTGGGCAACCAGAAATGGGAATGGGACTGAAGGAGATTCAGCCCACAAATATCCGACCACCAGCTTCCACCTCTGCAGTCTGCCACCCTGTGTCTGCTCAACGCATCACAGAAACAAGTTTTCAAGGTGAGTATAACAAACGCCAGAGAAAGTTGAAGAATGAGGTCGGCACTCAAAAATGGGGTCAAATCGACAGCTGGGAAGGGGTGTAGAGGCAGGTAGAATTTAGATCCTGAGCCTTTAATAACCACTACCTTCGCTCAGTGCCCTCTGTTTTTAGACTCTCTATGAGAACACCTAGGGCTTCCCTGGTGGCGCCGTGGTTAAGAATCCGCCTGCCAATGCAATGCGGGGGACACGGGTTCGAGCCCTGGTCTGCGAAGATCCCACATGCCGTGCAGCAACTAAGCGCATGTGCCACAACGACGGAGCCTGCATTCTAGAGCCCGTGAGCCTCAACTACCGAAGCCCACGTGCCTACAGCCCATGCTCCGCAACAAAGAGAAGCCACCGCGATGAGAAGCCCGCACACCGCAACCAAGAGTAGCCCCCGCTAGCCGCCAACTAGAGAAAGCCCGTGCACAGCAATGAGAGACCCAGTGCAGCCAAAAAAATAAATACGTAGAATAAATAAGTTCAAACAGTAAATAAATACATAAACATAAATTACAAAAAAAAGAACACCTAATGCAGGTGGGAAGGTGGGAGGGCCACTGTAGAGGTCATCTATGCTACATGTACAAGAACCCCGAGAGCACACCAATCGGTACCACACTTTTCACTGCTGTAGCCGATCGTTCCCCCTGTACTGCCACACTGTAGCACTCCCTTCCCTCATCTACTGCTATAGTCTCTTCGGAAGGTGTTTCAGAACTCTTGTTATGAGAGTGCCAGTTGAACTGTCCTCACTTCCTTCATTTATACCAGGATTGAAGACCTTGTGGTCCGAGATCCTGTCCAGAGAGCAAGCAGGCTAAGACTCTGTCTTTGTTGATGTATTTCATCAGCAAGGGCTCTACCCCCTCTCCTAGTTCATGGTGTGACGTGTTCTTGGCCTCTCGGGAAAGTGGGGAGAATGGAAAGGACCCTATATGAGAATGCTAGGCTTTGTAAAACATTTCAGGTTTTTAAAAATAAGACTCATTTTGTATTGGACTTATAACAGTCCTATGAAATACAAAGCGAGCCGAGAATCAGCGACAGGAAAGGCTCACCAGTAAGAATTACAACAGTCACCGCTTACCTCGTAGCATAGGGCACTGTCCATGATCCTTAAGAAGAGTTAGTAGAAATGCCTTGCCCATCTTGCCCCTGAACCCCTTGAAAGGTACACGACTGCTGTGTTGGTGTTTAGGGGGAGCATCTCACTTACCAGGGACTGACTTCTCCCTTGATCCCTTTGTAGGGATGGAGACCTCCCCCCTGGTGATGAAAAATTCCCTGGGATTGCAACCTCCAAGCCAGACGTTTTGTGTGACACAAAGTCAAGAACTCCCCAAGTCCTGCAGTAGCAGAAACAGCCACATACTTGAGAGTAACCCACCATCTGAACTTGGGGACATTTCAGTGACAGCTCCAGTCCAGAGTGCCAGGCGTCTCCTGGCCCTGCCTCCAGCTCCAAGCCAGGGACAAATAGAGAGTAAGCACGTGGATGATATCAAAACCAAGCTTTCAAAGCCTCTGGATGCCTACCAGATCCCAACAGAGAACCAAGATCCTCCACTACTCCCTTTAGGAATCCCTGATATTCACCAGCCGCTGGCCTGCACCAATCCCCTCAGCCAAGAGGAGCAGCCTGGTTCTGAAAATGCTGATCTGGGAGAGAACAGCCGGAGTCGTCAGGACCTAGGGACACTTGAAAATGGGATTGAACCTAGCAGTGGTCTTGCAGACATTACTACACTGGCGGAGGATATTCACCTTCCCCAGCTCTTTAATCCTTTGAAAGATCTTGATCAATCCCAAGGTCCCAACGTGATCAAAGCTAAAGACACCAGAGCCATTAAGGTGAATCAGGTGCAGGAAAAGCCAAGTGTCATAAAGGTTCCCTCTGATCAACCCAGGAAGAACAAACAGAAAGCCTCTGAGCCTATCAGTGGCGCTCCCAAGGCCAAAATCCAGCCAAAGAATCCAGAGTGCCTGTTAGGGGGAGAAGTGGTTATATGCCACGCTGCAGTCAGTGACAGGGCTCCTGTGAACACGGCCAAGCACTCTCAAGGCAAACCTCAGAAAGCTGCATCCAGAAAGATCAGCAAAACTAAGAGCCACGGGCAGGAAAAGACCAAAAGGACCAGAGGGAGAAACAAGGCTGAGGAGAACAAGCAGTCAGGGAACAAAGTCAAGGCAGAAGAGAAGCCAGCAATCCCCCACACGAAGCGAAAGGAACACCAAACTGAGCTTCTCCAACAGAGCTTTCAAAAGCCTCGAACCTCCCTTGGCGTGCGCATGCTGGAGTCTGTGAAGGTTCTTCATGCGCTGGGGAAGAAGAATGAGACGAAAACTGGGCGCTCTTCCTGTCGGCTCTTGGGAAAGTCAAGCAACCCCAAAGACCCCCAGCCACCCCCAGCTATCCAGCCATGGCGGCATACCCCACGTGAGGGGAAGGGTCCTGAGAAAACGCAAGTCCAAGCCCAGAAACCAGACAGCAGTGCTGAAACAGAGTGTCCGTCTCCAGCCCAGTATGAGCGGCCTCCTCCTGGGAAGGTCAAGTTGATACCTCTGCCTTTTTCTGCCTGGGACAAGCCTCAAGCTCGACCCGCTCCTCGGAGGCCACAGTCTCTGGCCTCACATCGGCCTGCTGGGGCTTACCGTGCCCAGCCTGGTTCTACTGACTCAGCTCAACCTGCTGCAGCCAATTCATCCCAGCCAGCTCCTGCCTCTTTGCCAGGCCCCGCCAAACCAGCTCAGCCAACTGTGACCAACCCAACCCAACCGGCTTGGCCCAACCATACCCAGCCTCGTGTCCCTCAGTCTGCTGCTCCTAGGCCTGCACCCTCCAAAACTTCATCTGGCGCTCCTCTCCAGCGGGAGCCTGTTCCCCCTGCTGTGAATAAGCGCCAGTCCCCACCCAAGCTCCAAACCCACTTTCTACTCCAAGACTTCAGCAAGCAACGAGTTCCATGGAGGGAACCCAACGTGCCTGAGCCAGTCATGTCAAAGCCCATCGAACAAGAGCAGAGGCCAGAGCGAGAGGCCATGAAGAGGCGGGCTCAACAACAACGGGAGAATGCTGCCAGATACACCTCTTCGGGCAAGCTGCAATTTTTCACCGAGAGGGAAAACGAAATGGAAATTGCCGACTACTACGGATACGTCAAGTGAGAGCTGCTAGGATTCTTGGTGCCACCTTGGCTACCAGCTGTTCTTCCATACACAGGTAAGACAGGTATAGAACTGAATAAGTAAATGGAATACAATTAATAGACGAGTAACAAACCTTTCGAATTTTCAGATGCTGCTAACTGGGGCGTGAGAAAGGAAGGACTGAAAGTTGGATGGGAGAATGAAGGAAAGGGGTAAAAACTGAGCAAAGAGGAAGGAACTTGGCCCAGGGCTAGGAAGGCCAAAAGAGACGTATGGATTTAGGAAAGGAAGCAGGAGCGAGGATGAAATGGCAGAAGTAAAAAGCAGGGTCAGAGGTCTGGGTTGAAAGAACACAATTGGAGTAGAGTTGAAGGTGACAGAAGATGAGTCTAGGTTTACTAGGAGAAATAGAAAAAGTCTCTCGGGGACGCTGGCCTTAAGTCTCACAACCACCAGATAGGTATTTCAGAAAACAAGAGGTTCAGGACACATCTCTGAAAGGTCTGAGTTGCCTTATTCAGGTGTGACTGTAGTGGGGGAATAGGGAAATCTACCAGAGAAGTGGCTAGGGCTCAGAGTTATCCTAGGGGCAGCTGACGACAGGGGCAGAGCCAAGGGAACTGCTGGATCAGGAGGCCCACGAACAAAGCAGGGGCATAGCCGCCTGTCACTTCCCTGCCAGGAAGGAAGCCAGGTATATTACTGTAACCAAGGCACACTGGGGTCTTTACTGTATGGAGAACTTGGCTCCTGCCCGCAATCCTACGGCTCGGCGTCACACACAGGAAGTAGGGCCTCTGGGCAACCAGAAATGGGAATGGGACTGAAGGAGATTCAGCCCACAAATATCCGACCACCAGCTTCCACCTCTGCAGTCTGCCACCCTGTGTCTGCTCAACGCATCACAGAAACAAGTTTTCAAGGTGAGTATACAGACGGCAGAGAAAAGTTGAACAATGAGGTCAGCATTCAAAAATGGGGTCAAATCGACAGCTGGGAAGGGGTGTAGAGACAGGTAGAATTTAGATCCTGAGCCTTTAATAACCACTACCTTCTCTCAGTGCTCTCTGTTTTTAGACTCTATATGAGAACACCTAGGGCTTCCCTGGTGGCGCCTGCCAATGCAGGGGACACGGGTTCGAGCCCTGGTCTGCGAAGATCCCACATGCCGTGCAGCAACTAAGCGCATGTGCCACGACGACGGAGCCTGCATTCTAGAGCCCGTGAGCCTCAACTACCGAAGCCCACGTGCCTACAGCCCATGCTCCGCAACAAGAGAAGCCACCGCGATGAGATGCCCGCACACCGCAACCGAGAGTAGCCCCCGCTAGCCGCCAACTAGAGAAAGCCCGTGCACAGCAATGAGAGACCCAGTGCAGCCAAAAACATAAATACGTAGAATAAATAAGTTCAAACAGTAAATAAATACATAAACATAAATTACAAAAAAAAAGAACACCTAATGCAGGTGGGAAGGTGGGAGGGCCACCGTAGAGGTCATCTATGCTACATGTACAAGAACCCCGAGAGCACACCAATCGGTACCACACTTTTCACTGCTGTAGCCGATCGTTCCCCCTGTACTGCCACACTGTAGCACTCCCTTCCCTCATCTACTGCTATAGTCTCTTCGGAAGGTGTTTCCGAACTCTTGTTATGAGAGTGCCAGTTGAACTGTCCTCACTTCCTTCATTTATACCAGGATTGAAGACCTTGTGGTCCGAGATCCTGTCCAGAGAGCAAGCAGGCTAAGGCTCTGTCTTTGTTGATGTATTTCATCACAAAGGGCTCTACCCCCTCTCCTAGTTCATGGTGTGACGTGTTCTTGGCCTCTCGGGAAAGTGGGGAGAATGGAAAGGACCCTATATGAGAATGCTAGGCTCTGTAAAACATTTCAGGTTTTTAAAAATAAGACTCATTTTGTATTGGACTGACAACAGTCCTATGAAATACAAAGAAAGCCGAGAATCAGTGACAGGAAAGGATCACCAGTAAGAACTACAGCAGTCACCGCTTACCTCGTAGCATAGGGCACTGTCCGTGATCCTTAAGAAGAGTTAGTAGAAATGCCTTGCCCATCTTGCCCCTGAACCCCTTGAAAGGTACACGACTGCTGTGTTGGTGTTTAGGGGGAGCATCTCACTTACCAGGGACTGACTTCTCCCTTGATTCCTCTGTAGTGATGGAGACTTCCCCGCTGATGAAAAATTCCCTGGGATTGCAACCTCCAAGCCAGACAGCTTTCCTATGGAATGACAGAGAACTTGTCAAGGTGAAACACCAGTCTGCGGGAGAAAGGGAGGAAGAGAATGATGGAAATCGTTTCTGGGAAACTATTTTTACATTATGTGTTGTTTGTTCCCGGTAAATAAACTGAAATCTTCTTAACAGTACAACAAAATCTAAACCACTAAAGCCAACAATACAGGAGTATAACGTTCGAAAAAAATTTCTTTGGCTGCGCAGCATGTGGGATCTTAGCTCCCCAACCAGGGATTGAACCCACGCCTGCTGCGTTGGAAGCGCAGAGTCTTCACCACGGGACCACCGGGGAAGTCCCAGGACTATCACTTTTAAAGGAGAAGGTACAAACCCCTCGGTTCTATGAACTGGAGATTTTTAGTAAGAAGTCAATATATTTGTTGTTAGGCACATTTTATGTTAGGCTGTCTCCCTGCACAGGATGCAGGCGCCTTGAGAATGGAAGTCATATCCCTCTATAGTACGTCCCTCTTCTTTCTGCTTTGCAGTTTGCTGCTCCACTTGTTCAACCCCACCTAGTAATAACCTATACTTCCCTTGTTCCTGTTTTCCCATCTGGAAAACAGACAAAAGGCAACCAAACAACGCAAAGGTCTCAACAAATAAGGGATATCCAAAACCAGAGATGGCCAGAACTTCTGTACCCCTGATGAAATAGTCCTCATACAAAACCTGATAATCAAATTCCTTAATGCTAGGAATCACAGTGAAAAATAGTATCTGAACTGACTTCTGTCAGATGAGTGAGAACTAAGGTTAATTCAGTGTATCTGAAGCATAGAAAGTGAGGGCAAAAGTGGCACAAGATGGGGCTAGAGAAGCAGAGAGGATTCTAGACCACGCAGAGTCTTAAAGGCCAACAGTGTGTTTTCTATTCTCAAAACAATGCTTGTGAGCGATGTTTATGAGCAACGTTCCAACTTGCTTTGAAGGTTTCTTGTGTGAAGAGTGGATTGGAAGGAAACAAGATATATGGACACCAGTTAGGACCTAATCGCAACAGACAGGCAAGTTCAGTATTAGGAAGTTGAGGAAGAGCTGGCTGACAGATTCCAAAGAAATTCAGGAGATGAACTGAAGCGGGCTTAATGGGGTAGGAGATGGAGGAAAGGAAGGTCTTAGGGAATTCAAGGGTTTACTGCACACATGAGCAAAGTCTCAAAATTAATCATTTGAACGTACAGAGGCGGATCTCCCAAATG
Organism: Balaenoptera borealis; assembly: GCF_965194805.1. Classification (NCBI taxonomy): domain Eukaryota; kingdom Metazoa; phylum Chordata; class Mammalia; order Artiodactyla; family Balaenopteridae; genus Balaenoptera; species Balaenoptera borealis. The sequence goes on from NW_028122969.1 coordinate 8,920, forward strand.
ACACCGGTTAGGAAGCAACGGTACGCCCTTTAGAATTCCTAGAGACAACACAAATCAACTGTTTCGATGGAAAATTCGGCGGGACTCTTGATTTCCATGGGAATACAGAGAAAAGAGACACTGATCTGGCTTGCAGGTATATTTAGGAAGTTGTTAGCCGGACATCACCTACTAGTATCATGTAAGTAGGCCGTCCGAAGTAGGAAGCTTAGGGGAAAAACCTGGAGGAAAACTTAAAAGCTTAAGCCACACCTCTACACTACACCACCTTTCACAATTTCTTCTCAGATAAGCATCATCCCCATCAGTGAAGAAACTCGTTCGTACCTCATAATAGGAAAAACAGGCCTAAAGATTCAATGTGTGTCTTGGGAGGTCCCATCTATGCGATATCTTCCTGGGACCAGAAAAGGCCCCAGGAAGATCCATCTCTGCACCCCTGAAAGCTTACCACCAAGGAAAATGACTAGGTCCATAGATTTCCTCCCTCAAACCAGCTTACCTCACACATAGATCATTAGCAACTCCGCCCTTACTCACATTATCACAGTCACAAGAGTGGTTAGGGAGAAAAGCACTAACCAGGGGAACTAAAACAGAGGCAATCCAGGCCAAGCTGGGCTGGTGGCAGATATCTTGCTCCTTACGCTCGGGTGCATAATGCGACTCACCACAGTGCCTTTTTCACAGACCCTTTTGAACGTTTCTCCACAGAATCCAACAGCTCAAGTTAGTTCATGACGCTTCAAGGTCAACAATCGTCAAGAGAAAAACATGCAATATGTCTTACAATGTTGGATTCCTTACAAACAGGACAAGGAGATAACCATGTAGACAAAACCAGAGCATTTGAAAACATCTGTATTCTACAAACACACCAGTGAATGCTATAAATAAGGTACTATGACATAAAACAAAATGAAAACTAGATGTGAGACTGTTCTCTTCAGTGTACAGACTTCATGGCAGTTGCTGCACACTATCTAGCTACTTAGATCTTTAACTCTCTGTTCTGTTAATACCAAATGAGGCCCAAGTGTGTCAACCTGTTTCCCACAGAAACCAAAAAGTCTACATGCATCTCTTTTCTCCTGTGCCCTTTCACCTTACCTGCTCCCAATTCTCCACCAACGTCCTCCTCTTTCTCTAATTATTCTCCTCTTCATTTTGCTTGGCCTTGCCCCCAAGCATGCAAGACAGAGAGTCCTAGAGGTCCAAGATTCTAGAGTGGCTGTTTGCAAGGCGGAGGAGATTACAGTAACTGCCACACTGTATATACTTCTGTGCAAAGAAAAAGGGACAGTGTTCAGAATGTCTCTCACATATAACAAGAGCTGGAGATGGCAGGATACCTGTGTGGCCCAAGGAACTAGAGCTAGCAAATTATGGGCCAAACAATTGCAACCAAAGGCTGGAAGAAGAAAGGTCTGCAACCAGCTCTGTCTCCTAGCTCTCTGGTATTTGCTGCCAACGGGCAGAGTCTATTTCGTGAAGCATCAAGCACTGAAAAGAAGACTCCTGCTGCTGGAAGTTGACAGGAAGTAACGTCCAATGCAAGATCAAGGCTTGTCCTCGAAGCAATGCCCATAATGGAAGAAAAAAAAAAAAGAGAAAGCGGAAGAGAAATGTTAAGTCGCAAGTCCAACCTGGCCCCCAGCCTAGCCCAGCCCAAGGAAGGTAGGAGTCAAGGAGAAGAAACTAAAAGAGAAGAGCCTTGGACCACAACATTCTCCACAAGGTACACTCAAGAAACTTCACCCTACTCTTGAACCAAGTTACAAAGAGAGCTTCTTAATCCCTACTTTGGCTCCTTAAAAGCTGCTATCAGTTCACTCATTAGACACATCTGATTTCAGAACAACTGTAATAGTTCAAACTAGATGGCTCTTTCCTTCCTAAGGATTATTAATTAAAGAAGATCTATATAGCTCTAAGTATATGATACATAAAATAGAATACTCTGTAGAATATAAGTAACTCTTAGTTCAGTGTATTAATGAACGTCTGTAAGAAATGTTGCAATGATTTCCCTAATGGAAGAGCCTGGGGGAGGTAAATCTGTCTTCTAGGATTTCCTCCTCCCCAAAGCTCAGAAACTCAGGTGTTGTTTTAGCTCTCCTACACTCTCTTCACCCAAGCCCGCCTTCCTGTTGGGGATCGGACCTCCCTATTGGCTCTCTCATACCTTTCAACTGCCTGCTTTGTGACATCACTCTCCTCCCAAACCTACTACCACTTGGTAGAGCCTTGGGGTTTCCGTGGAGCTGTTTGGACCAGTAACCAGTGACCTCTGTACTGGACACGTGCGCCGTTCAGCTGCAGCCACTCAGACATCCTCTAGTGTTGTCTCCTCATCCCTTGTACCTGCAGTGGATGCTTCCTCTTCTCTGACCATGTCAGGTAAGAAAAGAAACTTTGGAAAGTTTTGCGTTCGATTTCTTTTGCCCCTAAATTGAGTAGGAGATTCAAAATAGCATGGAATAATGAGGGAAAGTATTGAACTACAAGTCTGGAGACCTAATTTCACTTTTGACTTTGACGTTTACTATCTGTGTGACTTTGGACAAATCACTGGCTGTCTCACAAAGCCTGTTGCTTTCCTTAACTGTTACGTTAGGATACCACGTTGGGTTGATCACTCTGATCCCCTTCTTTTCCAGTATTGAGCCTTAAAGGGTACCCATGTAGAAAACGAAATCAGACACTTCTCAAGAGTGTTTCAACAGAAACATAGAAAAGCCAGGGGACATAGAAAACTAGCAATATATACCAAGATGTTTCATCTCTAATGGTCTCCCTCCACTAGGATTTCGACTAGTTGAAAAGAGAGAATAGGGAGAGAGGATGGAGAGTACTGGGCTCTACAGGGAGGCACAGAGTCGAGCGTAAGGAAGTTTAGGATGGTTTTCATTAGCACAGGCCAACAGGCACCAAGAGATGGGAGAAAATGTAAGAATGAAGAGGGAAAGCATAGAGGAGCTCTCAAGAAAAACGGAGTTTGCAATGGAATGCTGATGGGAACCAAAGATTTTCAATTAAAGCAGAAACAGCACAGAGGGAAACCTGCTCAGAGCAGGGCAAAACCAAGTTGATGGTAGCAAACCCTTACATTAACAGACTTAAGAAGGAAAGTAAGGCCAGAACAGGGGATCACCGGGAAAGGCAGCTTATCAGAAAAGTCATACTCCGTTTTCTTTCTTTTATTGCCTCTCTGAATACAGTTGGCCACTTGACAGTTTTGAATATAAACATTTTAGAAATACGTTTTAGAAATGATGCCTCCTATAAACAAGCAACCACAGTGGTTATCTAGGGGGCTGCTTTTCAGTGTTTTATTCTTTCTAATTTTTAAACTAGGTAGACATTTCACCAATTCAACATTTTAAGTGATATCTTCTAAATTGAATCAGAAGGACTATTTTCCTTGGTGTGATATGTAGGTTCTAAGGCAAGGCTGCTTTTCATTTTTACAGTTATTTCCTTCCTAACACAGAGAGCACATTGATCAACAGCCATCGTTCGCTTGTAGAGCTTAGCTACCGAAGAAGAAGAAGAAAAAGTCAAGCCCCACATCTCTAATTCCCCCCCCCACTTAGGGAATTCCCTGGCGGTCCAGTGCTTAGGACTCGGTGCTTTCACGGCCAGGGCCACGCGGCGCGGCCAAAGAAACAAAACAAACAAACATCCACGTTTATCGAAAACCATATTGTGGAGTCCTGTGGATTTTCTTACATTTGAAAATCTTTTTTAATTGGATTCTAGGCATGATGGTTTTTTGAGGTTTTGGGATGCCATCTTCTTGGATGCTGAAGATGATTCTAATCTAAGTTCTAGGATAAATCCAAAAACCTTCCTGATACATTTTAAGCTTCCTTTCTGCTTATTATATAAGCTATATTCATTGAAATATATATTTCTCCTAGGCTTAATACCTCTTACTTGCTGGGTAAAAATATGAAGGAGCACAATAATGAAACTCTTTTACACTTATTATTTTGCTGTCTGCTTCGTACCGGTTTTCATTGAAATACTTGTCTATATGTGTTGTGGCTACCTATACATGCACATTTATTGCATTCTGTTGCTTGTTATGCATTTTTTACTGACATACCTTCTCTGTCTGTATGCATTGGCTAGGAATTCATTCACCTCTATCACCTCCATCGTGTCTTCTGGTTAATAGTATTCACTAAAATAGAGTGGGCAAAATTCACTTTCATAATATTGCATGGATGGTACAGAATGCCATTTGTTAGTAAATTCATTAGGCTTCGATACTTGCCACATACCCCAGTTTTCATTAATATCTATGGATTTCTTTTTCGTTAACGTAATATGCTTGTCATGATTTTTCTTTGTCTTTCTAGAACTTATTGTATCTTCCTCCATATAAATCATACGCAATAGATCAGCTTATTCATCTATTAATTATTACTGCTATTATTATTGGTGGTGGTGTTATAACCACTTTATAGGTGAGGAATCTGAAGTAATCAGATAACTTTTCCCTTTCCAAAAGCACTTAAGAAATCCACTTTCGGGTAATCATTTTGAGGTAGGATGAGAAACCGGGCTTGAAGAGGGCAAAAATGACTCTTTCAATTCACCAGTTGGACTGAGCTGTACGTCACCTCTAGGTAATAGCGTGGGAACTGCACAAGCAAAGGGAGACACTGAAGACGACAATGGTAATAGCCGTACTGTTTTCTAATGGACAAAAAAAATGCCTATATTATAAGTTCTATTTCTCCTGCTTTCTGGCAGTATCATGCTCAGAGTGGAGTCCTGGCAAGGAAGTCAGGATACTTAGGTTCTGAAACCTGGTAATGATACTAACATAATGAGAGAACTTGAACAAGTCAACCCGACCTCTCTGAGCCTCAGTTTCCTTACTCACGAAATGAGACTGAGAACATCGAAGTTCTCTAAGGGCCTCCTAGTTCTAAAATGCTTCCAGTCTAGGAAATAGCATAGAAGTCAATACGAGTGCAGGCTGAAGGGAAAGACAGGGCAGGGAGAAGGTTGCTTCCAGCCTAGAGAACAATCTCTGAACCACACCACTTGGCTCTTCTGCCCGTCTGTGCCCAAGATGGGAGCACAGGCAGTTAATAGAGAAGAGTGGAAAACTGCTCAGTCCTTACAGCCATCATTAACTGTCTGATTTTGGGTTTCTCAGGAAGTAGTGATAGTAGAGGTGTCCTGATAGCAAGAACCTTCAGATGATGCCGTTCCTCAAACGTAGTGAGAATTTCTCAACCTCCCTGAGTTTTTCATGACCCTCTTGTTCTTACAGAAAATTTCCAACATCCATCTCTACTTGGAACTCTAAATTCTCTGCAGCATTCTCCTCCTGTGGTGAGCAATGCAACTTCCCTAACACGAAGTGTCTGCAACTTCTCCAGAGTCTCTGCCCCTGCCGTCAGTTCGGCATCGGCTACCGGTACCCCTTTCCAGACACTCATGGGTAGTGCCTACCTTTACCAACATTCTAGCACGACTATGTTATCTGGAGTTACTGACCACAGCCAGATCTCCACTTCAGCTGCTTCCTATCCAGGTGTTCTTGAGTGGGACATCACAGCAAGCACTGAAAAGAATTCTTCTTCACTCGGAGACTTTACTCTGGCACTCACTGACCGCCACACAGCTGCCTCCTCCATGTTTCTGGCAGCCCAGTATGATAAAACTTCAGACGCCAAGAACATGGTCCCTCTACATCCATCGCTTTCTGCCAGCCTTGCTCAGGGAACACCATCTCAGATTCCAAATCAGGGGCAGAGCCGCCTGCCACTTCCCTGCCAGGAAGGAAGCCAGGTATATTACTATCACCAAGGCACACTGGGGTCTTTACTGTATGGAGAACTTGGCTCCTGCCCGCAATCCTACGGCTCGGCGTCATACACAGGAAGTCGGGCCTCTGGGCAACCAGAAATGGGAATGGGACTGAAGGAGATTCAGCCCACAAATATCCGACCACCAGCTTCCACCTCTGCAGTCTGCCACCCTGTGTCTGCTCAACGCATCACAGAAACAAGTTTTCAAGGTGAGTATAACAAACGCCAGAGAAAGTTGAAGAATGAGGTCGGCACTCAAAAATGGGGTCAAATCGACAGCTGGGAAGGGGTGTAGAGGCAGGTAGAATTTAGATCCTGAGCCTTTAATAACCACTACCTTCGCTCAGTGCCCTCTGTTTTTAGACTCTCTATGAGAACACCTAGGGCTTCCCTGGTGGCGCCGTGGTTAAGAATCCGCCTGCCAATGCAATGCGGGGGACACGGGTTCGAGCCCTGGTCTGCGAAGATCCCACATGCCGTGCAGCAACTAAGCGCATGTGCCACAACGACGGAGCCTGCATTCTAGAGCCCGTGAGCCTCAACTACCGAAGCCCACGTGCCTACAGCCCATGCTCCGCAACAAAGAGAAGCCACCGCGATGAGAAGCCCGCACACCGCAACCAAGAGTAGCCCCCGCTAGCCGCCAACTAGAGAAAGCCCGTGCACAGCAATGAGAGACCCAGTGCAGCCAAAAAAATAAATACGTAGAATAAATAAGTTCAAACAGTAAATAAATACATAAACATAAATTACAAAAAAAAGAACACCTAATGCAGGTGGGAAGGTGGGAGGGCCACTGTAGAGGTCATCTATGCTACATGTACAAGAACCCCGAGAGCACACCAATCGGTACCACACTTTTCACTGCTGTAGCCGATCGTTCCCCCTGTACTGCCACACTGTAGCACTCCCTTCCCTCATCTACTGCTATAGTCTCTTCGGAAGGTGTTTCAGAACTCTTGTTATGAGAGTGCCAGTTGAACTGTCCTCACTTCCTTCATTTATACCAGGATTGAAGACCTTGTGGTCCGAGATCCTGTCCAGAGAGCAAGCAGGCTAAGACTCTGTCTTTGTTGATGTATTTCATCAGCAAGGGCTCTACCCCCTCTCCTAGTTCATGGTGTGACGTGTTCTTGGCCTCTCGGGAAAGTGGGGAGAATGGAAAGGACCCTATATGAGAATGCTAGGCTTTGTAAAACATTTCAGGTTTTTAAAAATAAGACTCATTTTGTATTGGACTTATAACAGTCCTATGAAATACAAAGCGAGCCGAGAATCAGCGACAGGAAAGGCTCACCAGTAAGAATTACAACAGTCACCGCTTACCTCGTAGCATAGGGCACTGTCCATGATCCTTAAGAAGAGTTAGTAGAAATGCCTTGCCCATCTTGCCCCTGAACCCCTTGAAAGGTACACGACTGCTGTGTTGGTGTTTAGGGGGAGCATCTCACTTACCAGGGACTGACTTCTCCCTTGATCCCTTTGTAGGGATGGAGACCTCCCCCCTGGTGATGAAAAATTCCCTGGGATTGCAACCTCCAAGCCAGACGTTTTGTGTGACACAAAGTCAAGAACTCCCCAAGTCCTGCAGTAGCAGAAACAGCCACATACTTGAGAGTAACCCACCATCTGAACTTGGGGACATTTCAGTGACAGCTCCAGTCCAGAGTGCCAGGCGTCTCCTGGCCCTGCCTCCAGCTCCAAGCCAGGGACAAATAGAGAGTAAGCACGTGGATGATATCAAAACCAAGCTTTCAAAGCCTCTGGATGCCTACCAGATCCCAACAGAGAACCAAGATCCTCCACTACTCCCTTTAGGAATCCCTGATATTCACCAGCCGCTGGCCTGCACCGATCCCCTCAGCCAAGAGGAGCAGCCTGGTTCTGAAAATGCTGATCTGGGAGAGAACAGCCGGAGTCGTCAGGACCTAGGGACACTTGAAAATGGGATTGAACCTAGCAGTGGTCTTGCAGACATTACTACACTGGCGGAGGATATTCACCTTCCCCAGCTCTTTAATCCTTTGAAAGATCTTGATCAATCCCAAGGTCCCAACGTGATCAAAGCTAAAGACACCAGAGCCATTAAGGTGAATCAGGTGCAGGAAAAGCCAAGTGTCATAAAGGTTCCCTCTGATCAACCCAGGAAGAACAAACAGAAAGCCTCTGAGCCTATCAGTGGCGCTCCCAAGGCCAAAATCCAGCCAAAGAATCCAGAGTGCCTGTTAGGGGGAGAAGTGGTTATATGCCACGCTGCAGTCAGTGACAGGGCTCCTGTGAACACGGCCAAGCACTCTCAAGGCAAACCTCAGAAAGCTGCATCCAGAAAGATCAGCAAAACTAAGAGCCACGGGCAGGAAAAGACCAAAAGGACCAGAGGGAGAAACAAGGCTGAGGAGAACAAGCAGTCAGGGAACAAAGTCAAGGCAGAAGAGAAGCCAGCAATCCCCCACACGAAGCGAAAGGAACACCAAACTGAGCTTCTCCAACAGAGCTTTCAAAAGCCTCGAACCTCCCTTGGCGTGCGCATGCTGGAGTCTGTGAAGGTTCTTCATGCGCTGGGGAAGAAGAATGAGACGAAAACTGGGCGCTCTTCCTGTCGGCTCTTGGGAAAGTCAAGCAACCCCAAAGACCCCCAGCCACCCCCAGCTATCCAGCCATGGCGGCATACCCCACGTGAGGGGAAGGGTCCTGAGAAAACGCAAGTCCAAGCCCAGAAACCAGACAGCAGTGCTGAAACAGAGTGTCCGTCTCCAGCCCAGTATGAGCGGCCTCCTCCTGGGAAGGTCAAGTTGATACCTCTGCCTTTTTCTGCCTGGGACAAGCCTCAAGCTCGACCCGCTCCTCGGAGGCCACAGTCTCTGGCCTCACATCGGCCTGCTGGGGCTTACCGTGCCCAGCCTGGTTCTACTGACTCAGCTCAACCTGCTGCAGCCAATTCATCCCAGCCAGCTCCTGCCTCTTTGCCAGGCCCCGCCAAACCAGCTCAGCCAACTGTGACCAACCCAACCCAACCGGCTTGGCCCAACCATACCCAGCCTCGTGTCCCTCAGTCTGCTGCTCCTAGGCCTGCACCCTCCAAAACTTCATCTGGCGCTCCTCTCCAGCGGGAGCCTGTTCCCCCTGCTGTGAATAAGCGCCAGTCCCCACCCAAGCTCCAAACCCACTTTCTACTCCAAGACTTCAGCAAGCAACGAGTTCCATGGAGGGAACCCAACGTGCCTGAGCCAGTCATGTCAAAGCCCATCGAACAAGAGCAGAGGCCAGAGCGAGAGGCCATGAAGAGGCGGGCTCAACAACAACGGGAGAATGCTGCCAGATACACCTCTTCGGGCAAGCTGCAATTTTTCACCGAGAGGGAAAACGAAATGGAAATTGCCGACTACTACGGATACGTCAAGTGAGAGCTGCTAGGATTCTTGGTGCCACCTTGGCTACCAGCTGTTCTTCCATACACAGGTAAGACAGGTATAGAACTGAATAAGTAAATGGAATACAATTAATAGACGAGTAACAAACCTTTCGAATTTTCAGATGCTGCTAACTGGGGCGTGAGAAAGGAAGGACTGAAAGTTGGATGGGAGAATGAAGGAAAGGGGTAAAAACTGAGCAAAGAGGAAGGAACTTGGCCCAGGGCTAGGAAGGCCAAAAGAGACGTATGGATTTAGGAAAGGAAGCAGGAGCGAGGATGAAATGGCAGAAGTAAAAAGCAGGGTCAGAGGTCTGGGTTGAAAGAACACAATTGGAGTAGAGTTGAAGGTGACAGAAGATGAGTCTAGGTTTACTAGGAGAAATAGAAAAAGTCTCTCGGGGACGCTGGCCTTAAGTCTCACAACCACCAGATAGGTATTTCAGAAAACAAGAGGTTCAGGACACATCTCTGAAAGGTCTGAGTTGCCTTATTCAGGTGTGACTGTAGTGGGGGAATAGGGAAATCTACCAGAGAAGTGGCTAGGGCTCAGAGTTATCCTAGGGGCAGCTGACGACAGGGGCAGAGCCAAGGGAACTGCTGGATCAGGAGGCCCACGAACAAAGCAGGGGCATAGCCGCCTGTCACTTCCCTGCCAGGAAGGAAGCCAGGTATATTACTGTAACCAAGGCACACTGGGGTCTTTACTGTATGGAGAACTTGGCTCCTGCCCGCAATCCTACGGCTCGGCGTCACACACAGGAAGTAGGGCCTCTGGGCAACCAGAAATGGGAATGGGACTGAAGGAGATTCAGCCCACAAATATCCGACCACCAGCTTCCACCTCTGCAGTCTGCCACCCTGTGTCTGCTCAACGCATCACAGAAACAAGTTTTCAAGGTGAGTATACAGACGGCAGAGAAAAGTTGAACAATGAGGTCAGCATTCAAAAATGGGGTCAAATCGACAGCTGGGAAGGGGTGTAGAGACAGGTAGAATTTAGATCCTGAGCCTTTAATAACCACTACCTTCTCTCAGTGCTCTCTGTTTTTAGACTCTATATGAGAACACCTAGGGCTTCCCTGGTGGCGCCTGCCAATGCAGGGGACACGGGTTCGAGCCCTGGTCTGCGAAGATCCCACATGCCGTGCAGCAACTAAGCGCATGTGCCACGACGACGGAGCCTGCATTCTAGAGCCCGTGAGCCTCAACTACCGAAGCCCACGTGCCTACAGCCCATGCTCCGCAACAAGAGAAGCCACCGCGATGAGATGCCCGCACACCGCAACCGAGAGTAGCCCCCGCTAGCCGCCAACTAGAGAAAGCCCGTGCACAGCAATGAGAGACCCAGTGCAGCCAAAAACATAAATACGTAGAATAAATAAGTTCAAACAGTAAATAAATACATAAACATAAATTACAAAAAAAAAGAACACCTAATGCAGGTGGGAAGGTGGGAGGGCCACCGTAGAGGTCATCTATGCTACATGTACAAGAACCCCGAGAGCACACCAATCGGTACCACACTTTTCACTGCTGTAGCCGATCGTTCCCCCTGTACTGCCACACTGTAGCACTCCCTTCCCTCATCTACTGCTATAGTCTCTTCGGAAGGTGTTTCCGAACTCTTGTTATGAGAGTGCCAGTTGAACTGTCCTCACTTCCTTCATTTATACCAGGATTGAAGACCTTGTGGTCCGAGATCCTGTCCAGAGAGCAAGCAGGCTAAGGCTCTGTCTTTGTTGATGTATTTCATCACAAAGGGCTCTACCCCCTCTCCTAGTTCATGGTGTGACGTGTTCTTGGCCTCTCGGGAAAGTGGGGAGAATGGAAAGGACCCTATATGAGAATGCTAGGCTCTGTAAAACATTTCAGGTTTTTAAAAATAAGACTCATTTTGTATTGGACTGACAACAGTCCTATGAAATACAAAGAAAGCCGAGAATCAGTGACAGGAAAGGATCACCAGTAAGAACTACAGCAGTCACCGCTTACCTCGTAGCATAGGGCACTGTCCGTGATCCTTAAGAAGAGTTAGTAGAAATGCCTTGCCCATCTTGCCCCTGAACCCCTTGAAAGGTACACGACTGCTGTGTTGGTGTTTAGGGGGAGCATCTCACTTACCAGGGACTGACTTCTCCCTTGATTCCTCTGTAGTGATGGAGACTTCCCCGCTGATGAAAAATTCCCTGAGATTGCAACCTCCAAGCCAGACAGCTTTCCTATGGAATGACAGAGAACTTGTCAAGGTGAAACACCAGTCTGCGGGAGAAAGGGAGGAAGAGAATGATGGAAATCGTTTCTGGGAAACTATTTTTACATTATGTGTTGTTTGTTCCCGGTAAATAAACTGAAATCTTCTTAACAGTACAACAAAATCTAAACCACTAAAGCCAACAATACAGGAGTATAACGTTCGAAAAAAATTTCTTTGGCTGCGCAGCATGTGGGATCTTAGCTCCCCAACCAGGGATTGAACCCACGCCTGCTGCGTTGGAAGCGCAGAGTCTTCACCACGGGACCACCGGGGAAGTCCCAGGACTATCACTTTTAAAGGAGAAGGTACAAACCCCTCGGTTCTATGAACTGGAGATTTTTAGTAAGAAGTCAATATATTTGTTGTTAGGCACATTTTATGTTAGGCTGTCTCCCTGCACAGGATGCAGGCGCCTTGAGAATGGAAGTCATATCCCTCTATAGTACGTCCCTCTTCTTTCTGCTTTGCAGTTTGCTGCTCCACTTGTTCAACCCCACCTAGTAATAACCTATACTTCCCTTGTTCCTGTTTTCCCATCTGGAAAACAGACAAAAGGCAACCAAACAACGCAAAGGTCTCAACAAATAAGGGATATCCAAAACCAGAGATGGCCAGAACTTCTGTACCCCTGATGAAATAGTCCTCATACAAAACCTGATAATCAAATTCCTTAATGCTAGGAATCACAGTGAAAAATAGTATCTGAACTGACTTCTGTCAGATGAGTGAGAACTAAGGTTAATTCAGTGTATCTGAAGCATAGAAAGTGAGGGCAAAAGTGGCACAAGATGGGGCTAGAGAAGCAGAGAGGATTCTAGACCACGCAGAGTCTTAAAGGCCAACAGTGTGTTTTCTATTCTCAAAACAATGCTTGTGAGCGATGTTTATGAGCAACGTTCCAACTTGCTTTGAAGGTTTCTTGTGTGAAGAGTGGATTGGAAGGAAACAAGATATATGGACACCAGTTAGGACCTAATCGCAACAGACAGGCAAGTTCAGTATTAGGAAGTTGAGGAAGAGCTGGCTGACAGATTCCAAAGAAATTCAGGAGATGAACTGAAGCGGGCTTAATGGGGTAGGAGATGGAGGAAAGGAAGGTCTTAGGGAATTCAAGGGTTTACTGCACACATGAGCAAAGTCTCAAAATTAATCATTTGAACGTACAGAGGCGGATCTCCCAAATGACACCGGTTAGGAAGCAACGGTACGCCCTTTAGAATTCCTAGAGACAACACAAATCAACTGTTTCGATGGAAAATTCGGCGGGACTCTTGATTTCCATGGGAATACAGAGAAAAGAGACACTGATCTGGCTTGCAGGTATATTTAGGAAGTTGTTAGCCGGACATCACCTACTAGTATCATGTAAGTAGGCCGTCCGAAGTAGGAAGCTTAGGGGAAAAACCTGGAGGAAAACTTAAAAGCTTAAGCCACACCTCTACACTACACCACCTTTCACAATTTCTTCTCAGATAAGCATCATCCCCATCAGTGAAGAAACTCGTTCGTACCTCATAATAGGAAAAACAGGCCTAAAGATTCAATGTGTGTCTTGGGAGGTCCCATCTATGCGATATCTTCCTGGGACCAGAAAAGGCCCCAGGAAGATCCATCTCTGCACCCCTGAAAGCTTACCACCAAGGAAAATGACTAGGTCCATAGATTTCCTCCCTCAAACCAGCTTACCTCACACATAGATCATTAGCAACTCCGCCCTTACTCACATTATCACAGTCACAAGAGTGGTTAGGGAGAAAAGCACTAACCAGGGGAACTAAAACAGAGGCAATCCAGGCCAAGCTGGGCTGGTGGCAGATATCTTGCTCCTTACGCTCGGGTGCATAATGCGACTCACCACAGTGCCTTTTTCACAGACCCTTTTGAACGTTTCTCCACAGAATCCAACAGCTCAAGTTAGTTCATGACGCTTCAAGGTCAACAATCGTCAAGAGAAAAACATGCAATATGTCTTACAATGTTGGATTCCTTACAAACAGGACAAGGAGATAACCATGTAGACAAAACCAGAGCATTTGAAAACATCTGTATTCTACAAACACACCAGTGAATGCTATAAATAAGGTACTATGACATAAAACAAAATGAAAACTAGATGTGAGACTGTTCTCTTCAGTGTACAGACTTCATGGCAGTTGCTGCACACTATCTAGCTACTTAGATCTTTAACTCTCTGTTCTGTTAATACCAAATGAGGCCCAAGTGTGTCAACCTGTTTCCCACAGAAACCAAAAAGTCTACATGCATCTCTTTTCTCCTGTGCCCTTTCACCTTACCTGCTCCCAATTCTCCACCAACGTCCTCCTCTTTCTCTAATTATTCTCCTCTTCATTTTGCTTGGCCTTGCCCCCAAGCATGCAAGACAGAGAGTCCTAGAGGTCCAAGATTCTAGAGTGGCTGTTTGCAAGGCGGAGGAGATTACAGTAACTGCCACACTGTATATACTTCTGTGCAAAGAAAAAGGGACAGTGTTCAGAATGTCTCTCACATATAACAAGAGCTGGAGATGGCAGGATACCTGTGTGGCCCAAGGAACTAGAGCTAGCAAATTATGGGCCAAACAATTGCAACCAAAGGCTGGAAGAGGAAAGGTCTGCAACCAGCTCTGTCTCCTAGCTCTCTGGTATTTGCTGCCAACGGGCAGAGTCTATTTCGTGAAGCATCAAGCACTGAAAAGAAGACTCCTGCTGCTGGAAGTTGACAGGAAGTAACGTCCAATGCAAGATCAAGGCTTGTCCTCGAAGCAATGCCCATAATGGAAGAAAAAAAAAAAAGAGAAAGCGGAAGAGAAATGTTAAGTCGCAAGTCCAACCTGGCCCCCAGCCTAGCCCAGCCCAAGGAAGGTAGGAGTCAAGGAGAAGAAACTAAAAGAGAAGAGCCTTGGACCACAACATTCTCCACAAGGTACACTCAAGAAACTTCACCTTACTCTTGAACCAAGTTACAAAGAGAGCTTCTTAATCCCTACTTTGGCTCCTTAAAAGCTGCTATCAGTTCACTCATTAGACACATCTGATTTCAGAACAACTGTAATAGTTCAAACTAGATGGCTCTTTCCTTCCTAAGGATTATTAATTAAAGAAGATCTATATAGCTCTAAGTATATGATACATAAAATAGAATACTCTGTAGAATATAAGTAACTCTTAGTTCAGTGTATTAATGAACGTCTGTAAGAAATGTGGCAATGATTTCCCTAATGGAAGAGCCTGGGGGAGGTAAATCTGTCTTCTAGGATTTCCTCCTCCCCAAAGCTCAGAAACTCAGGTGTTGTTTTAGCTCTCCTACACTCTCTTCACCCAAGCCCGCCTTCCTGTTGGGGATCGGACCTCCCTATTGGCTCTCTCATACCTTTCAACTGCCTGCTTTGTGACATCACTCTCCTCCCAAACCTACTACCACTTGGTAGAGCCTTGGGGTTTCCGTGGAGCTGTTTGGACCAGTAACCAGTGACCTCTGTACTGGACACGTGCGCCGTTCAGCTGCAGCCACTCAGACATCCTCTAGTGTTGTCTCCTCATCCCTTGTACCTGCAGTGGATGCTTCCTCTTCTCTGACCATGTCAGGTAAGAAAAGAAACTTTGGAAAGTTTTGCGTTCGATTTCTTTTGCCCCTAAATTGAGTAGGAGATTCAAAATAGCATGGAATAATGAGGGAAAGTATTGAACTACAAGTCTGGAGACCTAATTTCACTTTTGACTTTGACGTTTACTATCTGTGTGACTTTGGACAAATCACTGGCTGTCTCACAAAGCCTGTTGCTTTCCTTAACTGTTACGTTAGGATACCACATTGGGTTGATCACTCTGATCCCCTTCTTTTCCAGTATTGAGCCTTAAAGGGTACCCATGTAGAAAACGAAATCAGACACTTCTCAAGAGTGTTTCAACAGAAACACAGAAAAGCCAGGGGACATAGAAAACTAGCAATATATACCAAGATGTTTCATCTCTAATGGTCTCCCTCCACTAGGATTTCGACTAGTTGAAAAGAGAGAATAGGGAGAGAGGATGGAGAGTACTGGGCTCTACAGGGAGGCACAGAGTCGAGCGTAAGGAAGTTTAGGACGGTTTTCATTAGCACAGGCCAACAGGCACCAAGAGATGGGAGAAAATGTAAGAATGAAGAGGGAAAGCATAGAGGAGCTCTCAAGAAAAACGGAGTTTGCAATGGAATGCTGATGGGAACCAAAGATTTTCAATTAAAGCAGAAACAGCACAGAGGGAAACCTGCTCAGAGCAGGGCAAAACCAAGTTGATGGTAGCAAACCCTTACATTAACAGACTAAGAAGGAAAGTAAGGCCAGAACAGGGGATCACCGGGAAAGGCAGCTTATCAGAAAAGTCATACTCCGTTTTCTTTCTTTTATTGCCTCTCTGAATACAGTTGGCCACTTGACAGTTTTGAATATAAACATTTTAGAAATACGTTTTAGAAATGATGCCTCCTATAAACAAGCAACCACAGTGGTTATCTAGGGGGCTGCTTTTCAGTGTTTTATTCTTTCTAATTTTTAAACTAGGTAGACATTTCACCAATTCAACATTTTAAGTGATATCTTCTAAATTGAATCAGAAGGACTATTTTCCTTGGTGTGATATGTAGGTTCTAAGGCAAGGCTGCTTTTCATTTTTACAGTTATTTCCTTCCTAACACAGAGAGCACATTGATCAACAGCATCGTTCGCTTGTAGAGCTTAGCTACCGAAGAAGAAGAAGAAAAAGTCAAGCCCCACATCTCTAATTCCCCCCCCCACTTAGGGAATTCCCTGGCGGTCCAGTGCTTAGGACTCGGTGCTTTCACGGCCAGGGCCACGCGGCGCGGCCAAAGAAACAAAACAAACAAACATCCACGTTTATCGAAAACCATATTGTGGAGTCCTGTGGATTTTCTTACATTTGAAAATCTTTTTTAATTGGATTCTAGGCATGATGGTTTTTTGAGGTTTTGGGATGCCATCTTCTTGGATGCTGAAGATGATTCTAATCTAAGTTCTAGGATAAATCCAAAAACCTTCCTGATACATTTTAAGCTTCCTTTCTGCTTATTATATAAGCTATATTCATTGAAATATATATTTCTCCTAGGCTTAATACCTCTTACTTGCTGGGTAAAAATATGAAGGAGCACAATAATGAAACTCTTTTACACTTATTATTTTGCTGTCTGCTTCGTACCGGTTTTCATTGAAATACTTGTCTATATGTGTTGTGGCTACCTATACATGCACATTTATTGCATTCTGTTGCTTGTTATGCATTTTTTACTGACATACCTTCTCTGTCTGTATGCATTGGCTAGGAATTCATTCACCTCTATCACCTCCATCGTGTCTTCTGGTTAATAGTATTCACTAAAATAGAGTGGGCAAAATTCACTTTCATAATATTGCATGGATAGTACAGAATGCCATTTGTTAGTAAATTCATTAGGCTTCGATACTTGCCACATACCTCAGTTTTCATTAATATCTATGGATTTCTTTTTCGTTAACGTAATATGCTTGTCATGATTTTTCTTTGTCTTTCTAGAACTTATTGTATCTTCCTCCATATAAATCATACGCAATAGATCAGCTTATTCATCTATTAATTATTACTGCTATTATTATTGGTGGTGGTGTTATAACCACTTTATAGGTGAGGAATCTGAAGTAATCAGATAACTTTTCCCTTTCCAAAAGCACTTAAGAAATCCACTTTCGGGTAATCATTTTGAGGTAGGATGAGAAACCAGGCTTGAAGAGGGCAAAAATGACTCTTTCAATTCACCAGTTGGACTGAGCTGTACGTCACCTCTAGGTAATAGCGTGGGAACTGCACAAGCAAAGGGAGACACTGAAGACGACCATGGTAATAGCCGTACTGTTTTCTAATGGACAAAAAAAATGCCTATATTATAAGTTCTATTTCTCCTGCTTTCTGGCAGTATCATGCTCAGAGTGGAGTCCTGGCAAGGAAGTCAGGATACTTAGGTTCTGAAACCTGGTAATGATACTAACATAATGAGAGAACTTGAACAAGTCAACCCGACCTCTCTGAGCCTCAGTTTCCTTACTCACGAAATGAGACTGAGAACATCGAAGTTCTCTAAGGGCCTCCTAGTTCTAAAATGCTTCCAGTCTAGGAAATAGCATAGAAGTCAATACGAGTGCAGGCTGAAGGGAAAGACAGGGCAGGGAGAAGGTTGCTTCCAGCCTAGAGAACAATCTCTGAACCACACCACTTGGCTCTTCTGCCCGTCTGTGCCCAAGATGGGAGCACAGGCAGTTAATAGAGAAGAGTGGAAAACTGCTCAGTCCTTACAGCCATCATTAACTGTCTGATTTTGGGTTTCTCAGGAAGTAGTGATAGTAGAGGTGTCCTGATAGCAAGAACCTTCAGATGATGCCGTTCCTCAAACGTAGTGAGAATTTCTCAACCTCCCTGAGTTTTTCATGACCCTCTTGTTCTTACAGAAAATTTCCAACATCCATCTCTACTTGGAACTCTAAATTCTCTGCAGCATTCTCCTCCTGTGGTGAGCAATGCAACTTCCCTAACACGAAGTGTCTGCAACTTCTCCAGAGTCTCTGCCCCTGCCGTCAGTTCGGCATCGGCTACTGGTACCCCTTTCCAGACACTCATGGGTAGTGCCTACCTTTACCAACATTCTAGCACGACTATGTTATCTGGAGTTACTGACCACAGCCAGATCTCCACTTCAGCTGCTTCCTATCCAGGTGTTCTTGAGTGGGACATCACAGCAAGCACTGAAAAGAATTCTTCTTCACTCGGAGACTTTACTCTGGCACTCACTGACCGCCACACAGCTGCCTCCTCCATGTTTCTGGCAGCCCAGTATGATAAAACTTCAGACGCCAAGAACATGGTCCCTCTACATCCATCGCTTTCTGCCAGCCTTGCTCAGGGAACACCATCTCAGATTCCAAATCAGGGGCAGAGCCGCCTGCCACTTCCCTGCCAGGAAGGAAGCCAGGTATATTACTATCACCAAGGCACACTGGGGTCTTTACTGTATGGAGAACTTGGCTCCTGCCCGCAATCCTACGGCTCGGCGTCATACACAGGAAGTCGGGCCTCTGGGCAACCAGAAATGGGAATGGGACTGAAGGAGATTCAGCCCACAAATATCCGACCACCAGCTTCCACCTCTGCAGTCTGCCACCCTGTGTCTGCTCAACGCATCACAGAAACAAGTTTTCAAGGTGAGTATAACAAACGCCAGAGAAAGTTGAAGAATGAGGTCGGCACTCAAAAATGGGGTCAAATCGACAGCTGGGAAGGGGTGTAGAGGCAGGTAGAATTTAGATCCTGAGCCTTTAATAACCACTACCTTCGCTCAGTGCCCTCTGTTTTTAGACTCTCTATGAGAACACCTAGGGCTTCCCTGGTGGCGCCGTGGTTAAGAATCCGCCTGCCAATGCAATGCGGGGGACACGGGTTCGAGCCCTGGTCTGCGAAGATCCCACATGCCGTGCAGCAACTAAGCGCATGTGCCACAACGACGGAGCCTGCATTCTAGAGCCCGTGAGCCTCAACTACCGAAGCCCACGTGCCTACAGCCCATGCTCCGCAACAAGAGAAGCCACCGCGATGAGAAGCCCGCACACCGCAACCGAGAGTAGCCCCCGCTAGCCGCCAACTAGAGAAAGCCCGTGCACAGCAATGAGAGACCCAGTGCAGCCAAAAAAATAAATACGTAGAATAAATAAGTTCAAACAGTAAATAAATACATAAATATAAATTACAAAAAAAAGAACACCTAATGCAGGTGGGAAGGTGGGAGGGCCACTGTAGAGGTCATCTATGCTACATGTACAAGAACCCCGAGAGCACACCAATCGGTACCACACTTTTCACTGCTGTAGCCGATCGTTCCCCCTGTACTGCCACACTGTAGCACTCCCTTCCCTCATCTACTGCTATAGTCTCTTCGGAAGGTGTTTCAGAACTCTTGTTATGAGAGTGCCAGTTGAACTGTCCTCACTTCCTTCATTTATACCAGGATTGAAGACCTTGTGGTCCGAGATCCTGTCCAGAGAGCAAGCAGGCTAAGACTCTGTCTTTGTTGATGTATTTCATCAGCAAGGGCTCTACCCCGTCTCCTAGTTCATGGTGTGACGTGTTCTTGGCCTCTCGGGAAAGTGGGGAGAATGGAAAGGACCCTATATGAGAATGCTAGGCTTTGTAAAACATTTCAGGTTTTTAAAAATAAGACTCATTTTGTATTGGACTTATAACAGTCCTATGAAATACAAAGCGAGCCGAGAATCAGCGACAGGAAAGGCTCACCAGTAAGAATTACAACAGTCACCGCTTACCTCGTAGCATAGGGCACTGTCCATGATCCTTAAGAAGAGTTAGTAGAAATGCCTTGCCCATCTTGCCCCTGAACCCCTTGAAAGGTACACGACTGCTGTGTTGGTGTTTAGGGGGAGCATCTCACTTACCAGGGACTGACTTCTCCCTTGATCCCTTTGTAGGGATGGAGACCTCCCCCCTGGTGATGAAAAATTCCCTGGGATTGCAACCTCCAAGCCAGACGTTTTGTGTGACACAAAGTCAAGAACTCCCCAAGTCCTGCAGTAGCAGAAACAGCCACATACTTGAGAGTAACCCACCATCTGAACTTGGGGACATTTCAGTGACAGCTCCAGTCCAGAGTGCCAGGCGTCTCCTGGCCCTGCCTCCAGCTCCAAGCCAGGGACAAATAGAGAGTAAGCACGTGGATGATATCAAAACCAAGCTTTCAAAGCCTCTGGATGCCTACCAGATCCCAACAGAGAACCAAGATCCTCCACTACTCCCTTTAGGAATCCCTGATATTCACCAGCCGCTGGCCTGCACCGATCCCCTCAGCCAAGAGGAGCAGCCTGGTTCTGAAAATGCTGATCTGGGAGAGAACAGCCGGAGTCGTCAGGACCTAGGGACACTTGAAAATGGGATTGAACCTAGCAGTGGTCTTGCAGACATTACTACACTGGCGGAGGATATTCACCTTCCCCAGCTCTTTAATCCTTTGAAAGATCTTGATCAATCCCAAGGTCCCAACGTGATCAAAGCTAAAGACACCAGAGCCATTAAGGTGAATCAGGTGCAGGAAAAGCCAAGTGTCATAAAGGTTCCCTCTGATCAACCCAGGAAGAACAAACAGAAAGCCTCTGAGCCTATCAGTGGCGCTCCCAAGGCCAAAATCCAGCCAAAGAATCCAGAGTGCCTGTTAGGGGGAGAAGTGGTTATATGCCACGCTGCAGTCAGTGACAGGGCTCCTGTGAACACGGCCAAGCACTCTCAAGGCAAACCTCAGAAAGCTGCATCCAGAAAGATCAGCAAAACTAAGAGCCACGGGCAGGAAAAGACCAAAAGGACCAGAGGGAGAAACAAGGCTGAGGAGAACAAGCAGTCAGGGAACAAAGTCAAGGCAGAAGAGAAGCCAGCAATCCCCCACACGAAGCGAAAGGAACACCAAACTGAGCTTCTCCAACAGAGCTTTCAAAAGCCTCGAACCTCCCTTGGCGTGCGCATGCTGGAGTCTGTGAAGGTTCTTCATGCGCTGGGGAAGAAGAATGAGACGAAAACTGGGCTCTCTTCCTGTCGGCTCTTGGGAAAGTCAAGCAACCCCAAAGACCCCCAGCCACCCCCAGCTATCCAGCCATGGCGGCATACCCCACGTGAGGGGAAGGGTCCTGAGAAAACGCAAGTCCAAGCCCAGAAACCAGACAGCAGTGCTGAAACAGAGTGTCCGTCTCCAGCCCAGTATGAGCGGCCTCCTCCTGGGAAGGTCAAGTTGATACCTCTGCCTTTTTCTGCCTGGGACAAGCCTCAAGCTCGACCCGCTCCTCGGAGGCCACAGTCTCTGGCCTCACATCGGCCTGCTGGGGCTTACCGTGCCCAGCCTGGTTCTACTGACTCAGCTCAACCTGCTGCAGCCAATTCATCCCAGCCAGCTCCTGCCTCTTTGCCAGGCCCCGCCAAACCAGCTCAGCCAACTGTGACCAACCCAACCCAACCGGCTTGGCCCAACCATACCCAGCCTCGTGTCCCTCAGTCTGCTGCTCCTAGGCCTGCACCCTCCAAAACTTCATCTGGCGCTCCTCTCCAGCGGGAGCCTGTTCCCCCTGCTGTGAATAAGCGCCAGTCCCCACCCAAGCTCCAAACCCACTTTCTACTCCAAGACTTCAGCAAGCAACGAGTTCCATGGAGGGAACCCAACGTGCCTGAGCCAGTCATGTCAAAGCCCATCGAACAAGAGCAGAGGCCAGAGCGAGAGGCCATGAAGAGGCGGGCTCAACAACAACGGGAGAATGCTGCCAGATACACCTCTTCGGGCAAGCTGCAATTTTTCACCGAGAGGGAAAACGAAATGGAAATTGCCGACTACTACGGATACGTCAAGTGAGAGCTGCTAGGATTCTTGGTGCCACCTTGGCTACCAGCTGTTCTTCCATACACAGGTAAGACAGGTATAGAACTGAATAAGTAAATGGAATACAATTAATAGACGAGTAACAAACCTTTCGAATTTTCAGATGCTGCTAACTGGGGCGTGAGAAAGGAAGGACTGAAAGTTGGATGGGAGAATGAAGGAAAGGGGTAAAAACTGAGCAAAGAGGAAGGAACTTGGCCCAGGGCTAGGAAGGCCAAAAGAGACGTATGGATTTAGGAAAGGAAGCAGGAGCGAGGATGAAATGGCAGAAGTAAAAAGCAGGGTCAGAGGTCTGGGTTGAAAGAACACAATTGGAGTAGAGTTGAAGGTGACAGAAGATGAGTCTAGGTTTACTAGGAGAAATAGAAAAAGTCTCTCGGGGACGCTGGCCTTAAGTCTCACAACCACCAGATAGGTATTTCAGAAAACAAGAGGTTCAGGACACATCTCTGAAAGGTCTGAGTTGCCTTATTCAGGTGTGACTGTAGTGGGGGAATAGGGAAATCTACCAGAGAAGTGGCTAGGGCTCAGAGTTATCCTAGGGGCAGCTGACGACAGGGGCAGAGCCAAGGGAACTGCTGGATCAGGAGGCCCACGAACAAAGCAGGGGCATAGCCGCCTGTCACTTCCCTGCCAGGAAGGAAGCCAGGTATATTACTGTAACCAAGGCACACTGGGGTCTTTACTGTATGGAGAACTTGGCTCCTGCCCGCAATCCTACGGCTCGGCGTCACACACAGGAAGTAGGGCCTCTGGGCAACCAGAAATGGGAATGGGACTGAAGGAGATTCAGCCCACAAATATCCGACCACCAGCTTCCACCTCTGCAGTCTGCCACCCTGTGTCTGCTCAACGCATCACAGAAACAAGTTTTCAAGGTGAGTATACAGACGGCAGAGAAAAGTTGAACAATGAGGTCAGCATTCAAAAATGGGGTCAAATCGACAGCTGGGAAGGGGTGTAGAGACAGGTAGAATTTAGATCCTGAGCCTTTAATAACCACTACCTTCTCTCAGTGCTCTCTGTTTTTAGACTCTATATGAGAACACCTAGGGCTTCCCTGGTGGCGCCTGCCAATGCAGGGGACACGGGTTCGAGCCCTGGTCTGCGAAGATCCCACATGCCGTGCAGCAACTAAGCGCATGTGCCACGACGACGGAGCCTGCATTCTAGAGCCCGTGAGCCTCAACTACCGAAGCCCACGTGCCTACAGCCCATGCTCCGCAACAAGAGAAGCCACCGCGATGAGATGCCCGCACACCGCAACCGAGAGTAGCCCCCGCTAGCCGCCAACTAGAGAAAGCCCGTGCACAGCAATGAGAGACCCAGTGCAGCCAAAAACATAAATACGTAGAATAAATAAGTTCAAACAGTAAATAAATACATAAACATAAATTACAAAAAAAAAGAACACCTAATGCAGGTGGGAAGGTGGGAGGGCCACCGTAGAGGTCATCTATGCTACATGTACAAGAACCCCGAGAGCACACCAATCGGTACCACACTTTTCACTGCTGTAGCCGATCGTTCCCCCTGTACTGCCACACTGTAGCACTCCCTTCCCTCATCTACTGCTATAGTCTCTTCGGAAGGTGTTTCCGAACTCTTGTTATGAGAGTGCCAGTTGAACTGTCCTCACTTCCTTCATTTATACCAGGATTGAAGACCTTGTGGTCCGAGATCCTGTCCAGAGAGCAAGCAGGCTAAGGCTCTGTCTTTGTTGATGTATTTCATCAGAAAGGGCTCTACCCCCTCTCCTAGTTCATGGTGTGAAGTGTTCTTGGCCTCTCGGGAAAGTGGGGAGAATGGAAAGGACCCTATATGAGAATGCTAGGCTCTGTAAAACATTTCAGGTTTTTAAAAATAAGACTCATTTTGTATTGGACTGACAACAGTCCTATGAAATACAAAGAAGGCCGAGAATCAGTGACAGGAAAGGATCACCAGTAAGAACTACAGCAGTCACCGCTTACCTCGTAGCATAGGGCACTGTCCGTGATCCTTAAGAAGAGTTAGTAGAAATGCCTTGCCCATCTTGCCCCTGAACCCCTTGAAAGGTACACGACTGCTGTGTTGGTGTTTAGGGGGAGCATCTCACTTACCAGGGACTGACTTCTCCCTTGATTCCTCTGTAGTGATGGAGACTTCCCCGCTGATGAAAAATTCCCTGGGATTGCAACCTCCAAGCCAGACAGCTTTCCTATGGAATGACAGAGAACTTGTCAAGGTGAAACACCAGTCTGCGGGAGAAAGGGAGGAAGAGAATGATGGAAATCGTTTCTGGGAAACTATTTTTACATTATGTGTTGTTTGTTCCCGGTAAATAAACTGAAATCTTCTTAACAGTACAACAAAATCTAAACCACTAAAGCCAACAATACAGGAGTATAACGTTCGAAAAAAATTTCTTTGGCTGCGCAGCATGTGGGATCTTAGCTCCCCAACCAGGGATTGAACCCACGCCTGCTGCATTGGAAGCGCAGAGTCTTCACCACGGGACCACCGGGGAAGTCCCAGGACTATCACTTTTAAAGGAGAAGGTACAAACCCCTCGGTTCTATGAACTGGAGATTTTTAGTAAGAAGTCAATATATTTGTTGTTAGGCACATTTTATGTTAGGCTGTCTCCCTGCACAGGATGCAGGCGCCTTGAGAATGGAAGTCATATCCCTCTATAGTACGTCCCTCTTCTTTCTGCTTTGCAGTTTGCTGCTCCACTTGTTCAACCCCACCTAGTAATAACCTATACTTCCCTTGTTCCTGTTTTCCCATCTGGAAAACAGACAAAAGGCAACCAAACAACGCAAAGGTCTCAACAAATAAGGGATATCCAAAACCAGAGATGGCCAGAACTTCTGTACCCCTGATGAAATAGTCCTCATACAAAACCTGATAATCAAATTCCTTAATGCTAGGAATCACAGTGAAAAATAGTATCTGAACTGACTTCTGTCAGATGAGTGAGAACTAAGGTTAATTCAGTGTATCTGAAGCATAGAAAGTGAGGGCAAAAGTGGCACAAGATGGGGCTAGAGAAGCAGAGAGGATTCTAGACCACGCAGAGTCTTAAAGGCCAACAGTGTGTTTTCTATTCTCAAAACAATGCTTGTGAGCGATGTTTATGAGCAACGTTCCAACTTGCTTTGAAGGTTTCTTGTGTGAAGAGTGGATTGGAAGGAAACAAGATATATGGACACCAGTTAGGACCTAATCGCAACAGACAGGCAAGTTCAGTATTAGGAAGTTGAGGAAGAGCTGGCTGACAGATTCCAAAGAAATTCAGGAGATGAACTGAAGCGGGCTTAATGGGGTAGGAGATGGAGGAAAGGAAGGTCTTAGGGAATTCAAGGGTTTACTGCACACATGAGCAAAGTCTCAAAATTAATCATTTGAACGTACAGAGGCGGATCTCCCAAATGACACCGGTTAGGAAGCAACGGTACGCCCTTTAGAATTCCTAGAGACAACACAAATCAACTGTTTCGATGGAAAATTCGGCGGGACTCTTGATTTCCATGGGAATACAGAGAAAAGAGACACTGATCTGGCTTGCAGGTATATTTAGGAAGTTGTTAGCCGGACATCACCTACTAGTATCATGTAAGTAGGCCGTCCGAAGTAGGAAGCTTAGGGGAAAAACCTGGAGGAAAACTTAAAAGCTTAAGCCACACCTCTACACTACACCACCTTTCACAATTTCTTCTCAGATAAGCATCATCCCCATCAGTGAAGAAACTCGTTCGTACCTCATAATAGGAAAAACAGGCCTAAAGATTCAATGTGTGTCTTGGGAGGTCCCATCTATGCGATATCTTCCTGGGACCAGAAAAGGCCCCAGGAAGATCCATCTCTGCACCCCTGAAAGCTTACCACCAAGGAAAATGACTAGGTCCATAGATTTCCTCCCTCAAACCAGCTTACCTCACACATAGATCATTAGCAACTCCGCCCTTACTCACATTATCACAGTCACAAGAGTGGTTAGGGAGAAAAGCACTAACCAGGGGAACTAAAACAGAGGCAATCCAGGCCAAGCTGGGCTGGTGGCAGATATCTTGCTCCTTACGCTCGGGTGCATAATGCGACTCACCACAGTGCCTTTTTCACAGACCCTTTTGAACGTTTCTCCACAGAATCCAACAGCTCAAGTTAGTTCATGACGCTTCAAGGTCAACAATCGTCAAGAGAAAAACATGCAATATGTCTTACAATGTTGGATTCCTTACAAACAGGACAAGGAGATAACCATGTAGACAAAACCAGAGCATTTGAAAACATCTGTATTCTACAAACACACCAGTGAATGCTATAAATAAGGTACTATGACATAAAACAAAATGAAAACTAGATGTGAGACTGTTCTCTTCAGTGTACAGACTTCATGGCAGTTGCTGCACACTATCTAGCTACTTAGATCTTTAACTCTCTGTTCTGTTAATACCAAATGAGGCCCAAGTGTGTCAACCTGTTTCCCACAGAAACCAAAAAGTCTACATGCATCTCTTTTCTCCTGTGCCCTTTCACCTTACCTGCTCCCAATTCTCCACCAACGTCCTCCTCTTTCTCTAATTATTCTCCTCTTCATTTTGCTTGGCCTTGCCCCCAAGCATGCAAGACAGAGAGTCCTAGAGGTCCAAGATTCTAGAGTGGCTGTTTGCAAGGCGGAGGAGATTACAGTAACTGCCACACTGTATATACTTCTGTGCAAAGAAAAAGGGACAGTGTTCAGAATGTCTCTCACATATAACAAGAGCTGGAGATGGCAGGATACCTGTGTGGCCCAAGGAACTAGAGCTAGCAAATTATGGGCCAAACAATTGCAACCAAAGGCTGGAAGAGGAAAGGTCTGCAACCAGCTCTGTCTCCTAGCTCTCTGGTATTTGCTGCCAACGGGCAGAGTCTATTTCGTGAAGCATCAAGCACTGAAAAGAAGACTCCTGCTGCTGGAAGTTGACAGGAAGTAACGTCCAATGCAAGATCAAGGCTTGTCCTCGAAGCAATGCCCATAATGGAAGAAAAAAAAAAAAGAGAAAGCGGAAGAGAAACGTTAAGTCGCAAGTCCAACCTGGCCCCCAGCCTAGCCCAGCCCAAGGAAGGTAGGAGTCAAGGAGAAGAAACTAAAAGAGAAGAGCCTTGGACCACAACATTCTCCACAAGGTACACTCAACAAACTTCACCCTACTCTTGAACCAAGTTACAAAGAGAGCTTCTTAATCCCTACTTTGGCTCCTTAAAAGCTGCTATCAGTTCACTCATTAGACACATCTGATTTCAGAACAACTGTAATAGTTCAAACTAGATGGCTCTTTCCTTCCTAAGGATTATTAATTAAAGAAGATCTATATAGCTCTAAGTATATGATACATAAAATAGAATACTCTGTAGAATATAAGTAACTCTTAGTTCAGTGTATTAATGAACGTCTGTAAGAAATGTGGCAATGATTTCCCTAATGGAAGAGCCTGGGGGAGGTAAATCTGTCTTCTAGGATTTCCTCCTCCCCAAAGCTCAGAAACTCAGGTGTTGTTTTAGCTCTCCTACACTCTCTTCACCCAAGCCCGCCTTCCTGTTGGGGATCGGACCTCCCTATTGGCTCTCTCATACCTTTCAACTGCCTGCTTTGTGACATCACTCTCCTCCCAAACCTACTACCACTTGGTAGAGCCTTGGGGTTTCCGTGGAGCTGTTTGGACCAGTAACCAGTGACCTCTGTACTGGACACGTGCGCCGTTCAGCTGCAGCCACTCAGACATCCTCTAGTGTTGTCTCCTCATCCCTTGTACCTGCAGTGGATGCTTCCTCTTCTCTGACCATGTCAGGTAAGAAAAGAAACTTTGGAAAGTTTTGCGTTCGATTTCTTTTGCCCCTAAATTGAGTAGGAGATTCAAAATAGCATGGAATAATGAGGGAAAGTATTGAACTACAAGTCTGGAGACCTAATTTCACTTTTGACTTTGACGTTTACTATCTGTGTGACTTTGGACAAATCACTGGCTGTCTCACAAAGCCTGTTGCTTTCCTTAACTGTTACGTTAGGATACCACATTGGGTTGATCACTCTGATCCCCTTCTTTTCCAGTATTGAGCCTTAAAGGGTACCCATGTAGAAAACGAAATCAGACACTTCTCAAGAGTGTTTCAACAGAAACACAGAAAAGCCAGGGGACATAGAAAACTAGCAATATATACCAAGATGTTTCATCTCTAATGGTCTCCCTCCACTAGGATTTCGACTAGTTGAAAAGAGAGAATAGGGAGAGAGGATGGAGAGTACTGGGCTCTACAGGGAGGCACAGAGTCGAGCGTAAGGAAGTTTAGGACGGTTTTCATTAGCACAGGCCAACAGGCACCAAGAGATGGGAGAAAATGTAAGAATGAAG
This sequence comes from Balaenoptera borealis, assembly GCF_965194805.1. Classification (NCBI taxonomy): domain Eukaryota; kingdom Metazoa; phylum Chordata; class Mammalia; order Artiodactyla; family Balaenopteridae; genus Balaenoptera; species Balaenoptera borealis. The sequence goes on from NW_028122969.1 coordinate 37,246, forward strand.
AGGGAAAGCATAGAGGAGCTCTCAAGAAAAACGGAGTTTGCAATGGAATGCTGATGGGAACCAAAGATTTTCAATTAAAGCAGAAACAGCACAGAGGGAAACCTGCTCAGAGCAGGGCAAAACCAAGTTGATGGTAGCAAACCCTTACATTAACAGACTTAAGAAGGAAAGTAAGGCCAGAACAGGGGATCACCGGGAAAGGCAGCTTATCAGAAAAGTCATACTCCGTTTTCTTTCTTTTATTGCCTCTCTGAATACAGTTGGCCACTTGACAGTTTTGAATATAAACATTTTAGAAATACGTTTTAGAAATGATGCCTCCTATAAACAAGCAACCACAGTGGTTATCTAGGGGGCTGCTTTTCAGTGTTTTATTCTTTCTAATTTTTAAACTAGGTAGACATTTCACCAATTCAACATTTTAAGTGATATCTTCTAAATTGAATCAGAAGGACTATTTTCCTTGGTGTGATATGTAGGTTCTAAGGCAAGGCTGCTTTTCATTTTTACAGTTATTTCCTTCCTAACACAGAGAGCACATTGATCAACAGCCATCGTTCGCTTGTAGAGCTTAGCTACCGAAGAAGAAGAAGAAAAAGTCAAGCCCCACATCTCTAATTCCCCCCCCCACTTAGGGAATTCCCTGGCGGTCCAGTGCTTAGGACTCGGTGCTTTCACGGCCAGGGCCACGCGGCGCGGCCAAAGAAACAAAACAAACAAACATCCACGTTTATCGAAAACCATATTGTGGAGTCCTGTGGATTTTCTTACATTTGAAAATCTTTTTTAATTGGATTCTAGGCATGATGGTTTTTTGAGGTTTTGGGATGCCATCTTCTTGGATGCTGAAGATGATTCTAATCTAAGTTCTAGGATAAATCCAAAAACCTTCCTGATACATTTTAAGCTTCCTTTCTGCTTATTATATAAGCTATATTCATTGAAATATATATTTCTCCTAGGCTTAATACCTCTTACTTGCTGGGTAAAAATATGAAGGAGCACAATAATGAAACTCTTTTACACTTATTATTTTGCTGTCTGCTTCGTACCGGTTTTCATTGAAATACTTGTCTATATGTGTTGTGGCTACCTATACATGCACATTTATTGCATTCTGTTGCTTGTTATGCATTTTTTACTGACATACCTTCTCTGTCTGTATGCATTGGCTAGGAATTCATTCACCTCTATCACCTCCATCGTGTCTTCTGGTTAATAGTATTCACTAAAATAGAGTGGGCAAAATTCACTTTCATAATATTGCATGGATGGTACAGAATGCCATTTGTTAGTAAATTCATTAGGCTTCGATACTTGCCACATACCCCAGTTTTCATTAATATCTATGGATTTCTTTTTCGTTAACGTAATATGCTTGTCATGATTTTTCTTTGTCTTTCTAGAACTTATTGTATCTTCCTCCATATAAATCATACGCAATAGATCAGCTTATTCATCTATTAATTATTACTGCTATTATTATTGGTGGTGGTGTTATAACCACTTTATAGGTGAGGAATCTGAAGTAATCAGATAACTTTTCCCTTTCCAAAAGCACTTAAGAAATCCACTTTCGGGTAATCATTTTGAGGTAGGATGAGAAACCGGGCTTGAAGAGGGCAAAAATGACTCTTTCAATTCACCAGTTGGACTGAGCTGTACGTCACCTCTAGGTAATAGCGTGGGAACTGCACAAGCAAAGGGAGACACTGAAGACGACAATGGTAATAGCCGTACTGTTTTCTAATGGACAAAAAAAATGCCTATATTATAAGTTCTATTTCTCCTGCTTTCTGGCAGTATCATGCTCAGAGTGGAGTCCTGGCAAGGAAGTCAGGATACTTAGGTTCTGAAACCTGGTAATGATACTAACATAATGAGAGAACTTGAACAAGTCAACCCGACCTCTCTGAGCCTCAGTTTCCTTACTCACGAAATGAGACTGAGAACATCGAAGTTCTCTAAGGGCCTCCTAGTTCTAAAATGCTTCCAGTCTAGGAAATAGCATAGAAGTCAATACGAGTGCAGGCTGAAGGGAAAGACAGGGCAGGGAGAAGGTTGCTTCCAGCCTAGAGAACAATCTCTGAACCACACCACTTGGCTCTTCTGCCCGTCTGTGCCCAAGATGGGAGCACAGGCAGTTAATAGAGAAGAGTGGAAAACTGCTCAGTCCTTACAGCCATCATTAACTGTCTGATTTTGGGTTTCTCAGGAAGTAGTGATAGTAGAGGTGTCCTGATAGCAAGAACCTTCAGATGATGCCGTTCCTCAAACGTAGTGAGAATTTCTCAACCTCCCTGAGTTTTTCATGACCCTCTTGTTCTTACAGAAAATTTCCAACATCCATCTCTACTTGGAACTCTAAATTCTCTGCAGCATTCTCCTCCTGTGGTGAGCAATGCAACTTCCCTAACACGAAGTGTCTGCAACTTCTCCAGAGTCTCTGCCCCTGCCGTCAGTTCGGCATCGGCTACTGGTACCCCTTTCCAGACACTCATGGGTAGTGCCTACCTTTACCAACATTCTAGCACGACTATGTTATCTGGAGTTACTGACCACAGCCAGATCTCCACTTCAGCTGCTTCCTATCCAGGTGTTCTTGAGTGGGACATCACAGCAAGCACTGAAAAGAATTCTTCTTCACTCGGAGACTTTACTCTGGCACTCACTGACCGCCACACAGCTGCCTCCTCCATGTTTCTGGCAGCCCAGTATGATAAAACTTCAGACGCCAAGAACATGGTCCCTCTACATCCATCGCTTTCTGCCAGCCTTGCTCAGGGAACACCATCTCAGATTCCAAATCAGGGGCAGAGCCGCCTGCCACTTCCCTGCCAGGAAGGAAGCCAGGTATATTACTATCACCAAGGCACACTGGGGTCTTTACTGTATGGAGAACTTGGCTCCTGCCCGCAATCCTACGGCTCGGCGTCATACACAGGAAGTCGGGCCTCTGGGCAACCAGAAATGGGAATGGGACTGAAGGAGATTCAGCCCACAAATATCCGACCACCAGCTTCCACCTCTGCAGTCTGCCACCCTGTGTCTGCTCAACGCATCACAGAAACAAGTTTTCAAGGTGAGTATAACAAACGCCAGAGAAAGTTGAAGAATGAGGTCGGCACTCAAAAATGGGGTCAAATCGACAGCTGGGAAGGGGTGTAGAGGCAGGTAGAATTTAGATCCTGAGCCTTTAATAACCACTACCTTCGCTCAGTGCCCTCTGTTTTTAGACTCTCTATGAGAACACCTAGGGCTTCCCTGGTGGCGCCGTGGTTAAGAATCCGCCTGCCAATGCAATGCGGGGGACACGGGTTCGAGCCCTGGTCTGCGAAGATCCCACATGCCGTGCAGCAACTAAGCGCATGTGCCACAACGACGGAGCCTGCATTCTAGAGCCCGTGAGCCTCAACTACCGAAGCCCACGTGCCTACAGCCCATGCTCCGCAACAAAGAGAAGCCACCGCGATGAGAAGCCCGCACACCGCAACCAAGAGTAGCCCCCGCTAGCCGCCAACTAGAGAAAGCCCGTGCACAGCAATGAGAGACCCAGTGCAGCCAAAAAAATAAATACGTAGAATAAATAAGTTCAAACAGTAAATAAATACATAAACATAAATTACAAAAAAAAGAACACCTAATGCAGGTGGGAAGGTGGGAGGGCCACTGTAGAGGTCATCTATGCTACATGTACAAGAACCCCGAGAGCACACCAATCGGTACCACACTTTTCACTGCTGTAGCCGATCGTTCCCCCTGTACTGCCACACTGTAGCACTCCCTTCCCTCATCTACTGCTATAGTCTCTTCGGAAGGTGTTTCAGAACTCTTGTTATGAGAGTGCCAGTTGAACTGTCCTCACTTCCTTCATTTATACCAGGATTGAAGACCTTGTGGTCCGAGATCCTGTCCAGAGAGCAAGCAGGCTAAGACTCTGTCTTTGTTGATGTATTTCATCAGCAAGGGCTCTACCCCCTCTCCTAGTTCATGGTGTGACGTGTTCTTGGCCTCTCGGGAAAGTGGGGAGAATGGAAAGGACCCTATATGAGAATGCTAGGCTTTGTAAAACATTTCAGGTTTTTAAAAATAAGACTCATTTTGTATTGGACTTATAACAGTCCTATGAAATACAAAGCGAGCCGAGAATCAGCGACAGGAAAGGCTCACCAGTAAGAATTACAACAGTCACCGCTTACCTCGTAGCATAGGGCACTGTCCATGATCCTTAAGAAGAGTTAGTAGAAATGCCTTGCCCATCTTGCCCCTGAACCCCTTGAAAGGTACACGACTGCTGTGTTGGTGTTTAGGGGGAGCATCTCACTTACCAGGGACTGACTTCTCCCTTGATCCCTTTGTAGGGATGGAGACCTCCCCCCTGGTGATGAAAAATTCCCTGGGATTGCAACCTCCAAGCCAGACGTTTTGTGTGACACAAAGTCAAGAACTCCCCAAGTCCTGCAGTAGCAGAAACAGCCACATACTTGAGAGTAACCCACCATCTGAACTTGGGGACATTTCAGTGACAGCTCCAGTCCAGAGTGCCAGGCGTCTCCTGGCCCTGCCTCCAGCTCCAAGCCAGGGACAAATAGAGAGTAAGCACGTGGATGATATCAAAACCAAGCTTTCAAAGCCTCTGGATGCCTACCAGATCCCAACAGAGAACCAAGATCCTCCACTACTCCCTTTAGGAATCCCTGATATTCACCAGCCGCTGGCCTGCACCGATCCCCTCAGCCAAGAGGAGCAGCCTGGTTCTGAAAATGCTGATCTGGGAGAGAACAGCCGGAGTCGTCAGGACCTAGGGACACTTGAAAATGGGATTGAACCTAGCAGTGGTCTTGCAGACATTACTACACTGGCGGAGGATATTCACCTTCCCCAGCTCTTTAATCCTTTGAAAGATCTTGATCAATCCCAAGGTCCCAACGTGATCAAAGCTAAAGACACCAGAGCCATTAAGGTGAATCAGGTGCAGGAAAAGCCAAGTGTCATAAAGGTTCCCTCTGATCAACCCAGGAAGAACAAACAGAAAGCCTCTGAGCCTATCAGTGGCGCTCCCAAGGCCAAAATCCAGCCAAAGAATCCAGAGTGCCTGTTAGGGGGAGAAGTGGTTATATGCCACGCTGCAGTCAGTGACAGGGCTCCTGTGAACACGGCCAAGCACTCTCAAGGCAAACCTCAGAAAGCTGCATCCAGAAAGATCAGCAAAACTAAGAGCCACGGGCAGGAAAAGACCAAAAGGACCAGAGGGAGAAACAAGGCTGAGGAGAACAAGCAGTCAGGGAACAAAGTCAAGGCAGAAGAGAAGCCAGCAATCCCCCACACGAAGCGAAAGGAACACCAAACTGAGCTTCTCCAACAGAGCTTTCAAAAGCCTCGAACCTCCCTTGGCGTGCGCATGCTGGAGTCTGTGAAGGTTCTTCATGCGCTGGGGAAGAAGAATGAGACGAAAACTGGGCTCTCTTCCTGTCGGCTCTTGGGAAAGTCAAGCAACCCCAAAGACCCCCAGCCACCCCCAGCTATCCAGCCATGGCGGCATACCCCACGTGAGGGGAAGGGTCCTGAGAAAACGCAAGTCCAAGCCCAGAAACCAGACAGCAGTGCTGAAACAGAGTGTCCGTCTCCAGCCCAGTATGAGCGGCCTCCTCCTGGGAAGGTCAAGTTGATACCTCTGCCTTTTTCTGCCTGGGACAAGCCTCAAGCTCGACCCGCTCCTCGGAGGCCACAGTCTCTGGCCTCACATCGGCCTGCTGGGGCTTACCGTGCCCAGCCTGGTTCTACTGACTCAGCTCAACCTGCTGCAGCCAATTCATCCCAGCCAGCTCCTGCCTCTTTGCCAGGCCCCGCCAAACCAGCTCAGCCAACTGTGACCAACCCAACCCAACCGGCTTGGACCAACCATACCCAGCCTCGTGTCCCTCAGTCTGCTGCTCCTAGGCCTGCACCCTCCAAAACTTCATCTGGCGCTCCTCTCCAGCGGGAGCCTGTTCCCCCTGCTGTGAATAAGCGCCAGTCCCCACCCAAGCTCCAAACCCACTTTCTACTCCAAGACTTCAGCAAGCAACGAGTTCCATGGAGGGAACCCAACGTGCCTGAGCCAGTCATGTCAAAGCCCATCGAACAAGAGCAGAGGCCAGAGCGAGAGGCCATGAAGAGGCGGGCTCAACAACAACGGGAGAATGCTGCCAGATACACCTCTTCGGGCAAGCTGCAATTTTTCACCGAGAGGGAAAACGAAATGGAAATTGCCGACTACTACGGATACGTCAAGTGAGAGCTGCTAGGATTCTTGGTGCCACCTTGGCTACCAGCTGTTCTTCCATACACAGGTAAGACAGGTATAGAACTGAATAAGTAAATGGAATACAATTAATAGACGAGTAACAAACCTTTCGAATTTTCAGATGCTGCTAACTGGGGCGTGAGAAAGGAAGGACTGAAAGTTGGATGGGAGAATGAAGGAAAGGGGTAAAAACTGAGCAAAGAGGAAGGAACTTGGCCCAGGGCTAGGAAGGCCCAAAGAGACGTATGGATTTAGGAAAGGAAGCAGGAGCGAGGATGAAATGGCAGAAGTAAAAAGCAGGGTCAGAGGTCTGGGTTGAAAGAACACAATTGGAGTAGAGTTGAAGGTGACAGAAGATGAGTCTAGGTTTACTAGGAGAAATAGAAAAAGTCTCTCGGGGACGCTGGCCTTAAGTCTCACAACCACCAGATAGGTATTTCAGAAAACAAGAGGTTCAGGACACATCTCTGAAAGGTCTGAGTTGCCTTATTCAGGTGTGACTGTAGTGGGGGAATAGGGAAATCTACCAGAGAAGTGGCTAGGGCTCAGAGTTATCCTAGGGGCAGCTGACGACAGGGGCAGAGCCAAGGGAACTGCTGGATCAGGAGGCCCACGAACAAAGCAGGGGCATAGCCGCCTGTCACTTCCCTGCCAGGAAGGAAGCCAGGTATATTACTGTAACCAAGGTACACTGGGGTCTTTACTGTATGGAGAACTTGGCTCCTGCCCGCAATCCTACGGCTCGGCGTCACACACAGGAAGTAGGGCCTCTGGGCAACCAGAAATGGGAATGGGACTGAAGGAGATTCAGCCCACAAATATCCGACCACCAGCTTCCACCTCTGCAGTCTGCCACCCTGTGTCTGCTCAACGCATCACAGAAACAAGTTTTCAAGGTGAGTATACAGACGGCAGAGAAAAGTTGAACAATGAGGTCAGCATTCAAAAATGGGGTCAAATCGACAGCTGGGAAGGGGTGTAGAGACAGGTAGAATTTAGATCCTGAGCCTTTAATAACCACTACCTTCTCTCAGTGCTCTCTGTTTTTAGACTCTATATGAGAACACCTAGGGCTTCCCTGGTGGCGCCTGCCAATGCAGGGGACACGGGTTCGAGCCCTGGTCTGCGAAGATCCCACATGCCGTGCAGCAACTAAGCGCATGTGCCACGACGACGGAGCCTGCATTCTAGAGCCCGTGAGCCTCAACTACCGAAGCCCACGTGCCTACAGCCCATGCTCCGCAACAAGAGAAGCCACCGCGATGAGATGCCCGCACACCGCAACCGAGAGTAGCCCCCGCTAGCCGCCAACTAGAGAAAGCCCGTGCACAGCAATGAGAGACCCAGTGCAGCCAAAAACATAAATACGTAGAATAAATAAGTTCAAACAGTAAATAAATACATAAACATAAATTACAAAAAAAAAGAACACCTAATGCAGGTGGGAAGGTGGGAGGGCCACCGTAGAGGTCATCTATGCTACATGTACAAGAACCCCGAGAGCACACCAATCGGTACCACACTTTTCACTGCTGTAGCCGATCGTTCCCCCTGTACTGCCACACTGTAGCACTCCCTTCCCTCATCTACTGCTATAGTCTCTTCGGAAGGTGTTTCCGAACTCTTGTTATGAGAGTGCCAGTTGAACTGTCCTCACTTCCTTCATTTATACCAGGATTGAAGACCTTGTGGTCCGAGATCCTGTCCAGAGAGCAAGCAGGCTAAGGCTCTGTCTTTGTTGATGTATTTCATCAGAAAGGGCTCTACCCCCTCTCCTAGTTCATGGTGTGAAGTGTTCTTGGCCTCTCGGGAAAGTGGGGAGAATGGAAAGGACCCTATATGAGAATGCTAGGCTCTGTAAAACATTTCAGGTTTTTAAAAATAAGACTCATTTTGTATTGGACTGACAACAGTCCTATGAAATACAAAGAAGGCCGAGAATCAGTGACAGGAAAGGATCACCAGTAAGAACTACAGCAGTCACCGCTTACCTCGTAGCATAGGGCACTGTCCGTGATCCTTAAGAAGAGTTAGTAGAAATGCCTTGCCCATCTTGCCCCTGAACCCCTTGAAAGGTACACGACTGCTGTGTTGGTGTTTAGGGGGAGCATCTCACTTACCAGGGACTGACTTCTCCCTTGATTCCTCTGTAGTGATGGAGACTTCCCCGCTGATGAAAAATTCCCTGGGATTGCAACCTCCAAGCCAGACAGCTTTCCTATGGAATGACAGAGAACTTGTCAAGGTGAAACACCAGTCTGCGGGAGAAAGGGAGGAAGAGAATGATGGAAATCGTTTCTGGGAAACTATTTTTACATTATGTGTTGTTTGTTCCCGGTAAATAAACTGAAATCTTCTTAACAGTACAACAAAATCTAAACCACTAAAGCCAACAATACAGGAGTATAACGTTCGAAAAAAATTTCTTTGGCTGCGCAGCATGTGGGATCTTAGCTCCCCAACCAGGGATTGAACCCACGCCTGCTGCATTGGAAGCGCAGAGTCTTCACCACGGGACCACCGGGGAAGTCCCAGGACTATCACTTTTAAAGGAGAAGGTACAAACCCCTCGGTTCTATGAACTGGAGATTTTTAGTAAGAAGTCAATATATTTGTTGTTAGGCACATTTTATGTTAGGCTGTCTCCCTGCACAGGATGCAGGCGCCTTGAGAATGGAAGTCATATCCCTCTATAGTACGTCCCTCTTCTTTCTGCTTTGCAGTTTGCTGCTCCACTTGTTCAACCCCACCTAGTAATAACCTATACTTCCCTTGTTCCTGTTTTCCCATCTGGAAAACAGACAAAAGGCAACCAAACAACGCAAAGGTCTCAACAAATAAGGGATATCCAAAACCAGAGATGGCCAGAACTTCTGTACCCCTGATGAAATAGTCCTCATACAAAACCTGATAATCAAATTCCTTAATGCTAGGAATCACAGTGAAAAATAGTATCTGAACTGACTTCTGTCAGATGAGTGAGAACTAAGGTTAATTCAGTGTATCTGAAGCATAGAAAGTGAGGGCAAAAGTGGCACAAGATGGGGCTAGAGAAGCAGAGAGGATTCTAGACCACGCAGAGTCTTAAAGGCCAACAGTGTGTTTTCTATTCTCAAAACAATGCTTGTGAGCGATGTTTATGAGCAACGTTCCAACTTGCTTTGAAGGTTTCTTGTGTGAAGAGTGGATTGGAAGGAAACAAGATATATGGACACCAGTTAGGACCTAATCGCAACAGACAGGCAAGTTCAGTATTAGGAAGTTGAGGAAGAGCTGGCTGACAGATTCCAAAGAAATTCAGGAGATGAACTGAAGCGGGCTTAATGGGGTAGGAGATGGAGGAAAGGAAGGTCTTAGGGAATTCAAGGGTTTACTGCACACATGAGCAAAGTCTCAAAATTAATCATTTGAACGTACAGAGGCGGATCTCCCAAATGACACCGGTTAGGAAGCAACGGTACGCCCTTTAGAATTCCTAGAGACAACACAAATCAACTGTTTCGATGGAAAATTCGGCGGGACTCTTGATTTCCATGGGAATACAGAGAAAAGAGACACTGATCTGGCTTGCAGGTATATTTAGGAAGTTGTTAGCCGGACATCACCTACTAGTATCATGTAAGTAGGCCGTCCGAAGTAGGAAGCTTAGGGGAAAAACCTGGAGGAAAACTTAAAAGCTTAAGCCACACCTCTACACTACACCACCTTTCACAATTTCTTCTCAGATAAGCATCATCCCCATCAGTGAAGAAACTCGTTCGTACCTCATAATAGGAAAAACAGGCCTAAAGATTCAATGTGTGTCTTGGGAGGTCCCATCTATGCGATATCTTCCTGGGACCAGAAAAGGCCCCAGGAAGATCCATCTCTGCACCCCTGAAAGCTTACCACCAAGGAAAATGACTAGGTCCATAGATTTCCTCCCTCAAACCAGCTTACCTCACACATAGATCATTAGCAACTCCGCCCTTACTCACATTATCACAGTCACAAGAGTGGTTAGGGAGAAAAGCACTAACCAGGGGAACTAAAACAGAGGCAATCCAGGCCAAGCTGGGCTGGTGGCAGATATCTTGCTCCTTACGCTCGGGTGCATAATGCGACTCACCACAGTGCCTTTTTCACAGACCCTTTTGAACGTTTCTCCACAGAATCCAACAGCTCAAGTTAGTTCATGACGCTTCAAGGTCAACAATCGTCAAGAGAAAAACATGCAATATGTCTTACAATGTTGGATTCCTTACAAACAGGACAAGGAGATAACCATGTAGACAAAACCAGAGCATTTGAAAACATCTGTATTCTACAAACACACCAGTGAATGCTATAAATAAGGTACTATGACATAAAACAAAATGAAAACTAGATGTGAGACTGTTCTCTTCAGTGTACAGACTTCATGGCAGTTGCTGCACACTATCTAGCTACTTAGATCTTTAACTCTCTGTTCTGTTAATACCAAATGAGGCCCAAGTGTGTCAACCTGTTTCCCACAGAAACCAAAAAGTCTACATGCATCTCTTTTCTCCTGTGCCCTTTCACCTTACCTGCTCCCAATTCTCCACCAACGTCCTCCTCTTTCTCTAATTATTCTCCTCTTCATTTTGCTTGGCCTTGCCCCCAAGCATGCAAGACAGAGAGTCCTAGAGGTCCAAGATTCTAGAGTGGCTGTTTGCAAGGCGGAGGAGATTACAGTAACTGCCACACTGTATATACTTCTGTGCAAAGAAAAAGGGACAGTGTTCAGAATGTCTCTCACATATAACAAGAGCTGGAGATGGCAGGATACCTGTGTGGCCCAAGGAACTAGAGCTAGCAAATTATGGGCCAAACAATTGCAACCAAAGGCTGGAAGAGGAAAGGTCTGCAACCAGCTCTGTCTCCTAGCTCTCTGGTATTTGCTGCCAACGGGCAGAGTCTATTTCGTGAAGCATCAAGCACTGAAAAGAAGACTCCTGCTGCTGGAAGTTGACAGGAAGTAACGTCCAATGCAAGATCAAGGCTTGTCCTCGAAGCAATGCCCATAATGGAAGAAAAAAAAAAAAGAGAAAGCGGAAGAGAAATGTTAAGTCGCAAGTCCAACCTGGCCCCCAGCCTAGCCCAGCCCAAGGAAGGTAGGAGTCAAGGAGAAGAAACTAAAAGAGAAGAGCCTTGGACCACAACATTCTCCACAAGGTACACTCAAGAAACTTCACCTTACTCTTGAACCAAGTTACAAAGAGAGCTTCTTAATCCCTACTTTGGCTCCTTAAAAGCTGCTATCAGTTCACTCATTAGACACATCTGATTTCAGAACAACTGTAATAGTTCAAACTAGATGGCTCTTTCCTTCCTAAGGATTATTAATTAAAGAAGATCTATATAGCTCTAAGTATATGATACATAAAATAGAATACTCTGTAGAATATAAGTAACTCTTAGTTCAGTGTATTAATGAACGTCTGTAAGAAATGTGGCAATGATTTCCCTAATGGAAGAGCCTGGGGGAGGTAAATCTGTCTTCTAGGATTTCCTCCTCCCCAAAGCTCAGAAACTCAGGTGTTGTTTTAGCTCTCCTACACTCTCTTCACCCAAGCCCGCCTTCCTGTTGGGGATCGGACCTCCCTATTGGCTCTCTCATACCTTTCAACTGCCTGCTTTGTGACATCACTCTCCTCCCAAACCTACTACCACTTGGTAGAGCCTTGGGGTTTCCGTGGAGCTGTTTGGACCAGTAACCAGTGACCTCTGTACTGGACACGTGCGCCGTTCAGCTGCAGCCACTCAGACATCCTCTAGTGTTGTCTCCTCATCCCTTGTACCTGCAGTGGATGCTTCCTCTTCTCTGACCATGTCAGGTAAGAAAAGAAACTTTGGAAAGTTTTGCGTTCGATTTCTTTTGCCCCTAAATTGAGTAGGAGATTCAAAATAGCATGGAATAATGAGGGAAAGTATTGAACTACAAGTCTGGAGACCTAATTTCACTTTTGACTTTGACGTTTACTATCTGTGTGACTTTGGACAAATCACTGGCTGTCTCACAAAGCCTGTTGCTTTCCTTAACTGTTACGTTAGGATACCACATTGGGTTGATCACTCTGATCCCCTTCTTTTCCAGTATTGAGCCTTAAAGGGTACCCATGTAGAAAACGAAATCAGACACTTCTCAAGAGTGTTTCAACAGAAACACAGAAAAGCCAGGGGACATAGAAAACTAGCAATATATACCAAGATGTTTCATCTCTAATGGTCTCCCTCCACTAGGATTTCGACTAGTTGAAAAGAGAGAATAGGGAGAGAGGATGGAGAGTACTGGGCTCTACAGGGAGGCACAGAGTCGAGCGTAAGGAAGTTTAGGACGGTTTTCATTAGCACAGGCCAACAGGCACCAAGAGATGGGAGAAAATGTAAGAATGAAGAGGGAAAGCATAGAGGAGCTCTCAAGAAAAACGGAGTTTGCAATGGAATGCTGATGGGAACCAAAGATTTTCAATTAAAGCAGAAACAGCACAGAGGGAAACCTGCTCAGAGCAGGGCAAAACCAAGTTGATGGTAGCAAACCCTTACATTAACAGACTAAGAAGGAAAGTAAGGCCAGAACAGGGGATCACCGGGAAAGGCAGCTTATCAGAAAAGTCATACTCCGTTTTCTTTCTTTTATTGCCTCTCTGAATACAGTTGGCCACTTGACAGTTTTGAATATAAACATTTTAGAAATACGTTTTAGAAATGATGCCTCCTATAAACAAGCAACCACAGTGGTTATCTAGGGGGCTGCTTTTCAGTGTTTTATTCTTTCTAATTTTTAAACTAGGTAGACATTTCACCAATTCAACATTTTAAGTGATATCTTCTAAATTGAATCAGAAGGACTATTTTCCTTGGTGTGATATGTAGGTTCTAAGGCAAGGCTGCTTTTCATTTTTACAGTTATTTCCTTCCTAACACAGAGAGCACATTGATCAACAGCATCGTTCGCTTGTAGAGCTTAGCTACCGAAGAAGAAGAAGAAAAAGTCAAGCCCCACATCTCTAATTCCCCCCCCCACTTAGGGAATTCCCTGGCGGTCCAGTGCTTAGGACTCGGTGCTTTCACGGCCAGGGCCACGCGGCGCGGCCAAAGAAACAAAACAAACAAACATCCACGTTTATCGAAAACCATATTGTGGAGTCCTGTGGATTTTCTTACATTTGAAAATCTTTTTTAATTGGATTCTAGGCATGATGGTTTTTTGAGGTTTTGGGATGCCATCTTCTTGGATGCTGAAGATGATTCTAATCTAAGTTCTAGGATAAATCCAAAAACCTTCCTGATACATTTTAAGCTTCCTTTCTGCTTATTATATAAGCTATATTCATTGAAATATATATTTCTCCTAGGCTTAATACCTCTTACTTGCTGGGTAAAAATATGAAGGAGCACAATAATGAAACTCTTTTACACTTATTATTTTGCTGTCTGCTTCGTACCGGTTTTCATTGAAATACTTGTCTATATGTGTTGTGGCTACCTATACATGCACATTTATTGCATTCTGTTGCTTGTTATGCATTTTTTACTGACATACCTTCTCTGTCTGTATGCATTGGCTAGGAATTCATTCACCTCTATCACCTCCATCGTGTCTTCTGGTTAATAGTATTCACTAAAATAGAGTGGGCAAAATTCACTTTCATAATATTGCATGGATAGTACAGAATGCCATTTGTTAGTAAATTCATTAGGCTTCGATACTTGCCACATACCTCAGTTTTCATTAATATCTATGGATTTCTTTTTCGTTAACGTAATATGCTTGTCATGATTTTTCTTTGTCTTTCTAGAACTTATTGTATCTTCCTCCATATAAATCATACGCAATAGATCAGCTTATTCATCTATTAATTATTACTGCTATTATTATTGGTGGTGGTGTTATAACCACTTTATAGGTGAGGAATCTGAAGTAATCAGATAACTTTTCCCTTTCCAAAAGCACTTAAGAAATCCACTTTCGGGTAATCATTTTGAGGTAGGATGAGAAACCAGGCTTGAAGAGGGCAAAAATGACTCTTTCAATTCACCAGTTGGACTGAGCTGTACGTCACCTCTAGGTAATAGCGTGGGAACTGCACAAGCAAAGGGAGACACTGAAGACGACCATGGTAATAGCCGTACTGTTTTCTAATGGACAAAAAAAATGCCTATATTATAAGTTCTATTTCTCCTGCTTTCTGGCAGTATCATGCTCAGAGTGGAGTCCTGGCAAGGAAGTCAGGATACTTAGGTTCTGAAACCTGGTAATGATACTAACATAATGAGAGAACTTGAACAAGTCAACCCGACCTCTCTGAGCCTCAGTTTCCTTACTCACGAAATGAGACTGAGAACATCGAAGTTCTCTAAGGGCCTCCTAGTTCTAAAATGCTTCCAGTCTAGGAAATAGCATAGAAGTCAATACGAGTGCAGGCTGAAGGGAAAGACAGGGCAGGGAGAAGGTTGCTTCCAGCCTAGAGAACAATCTCTGAACCACACCACTTGGCTCTTCTGCCCGTCTGTGCCCAAGATGGGAGCACAGGCAGTTAATAGAGAAGAGTGGAAAACTGCTCAGTCCTTACAGCCATCATTAACTGTCTGATTTTGGGTTTCTCAGGAAGTAGTGATAGTAGAGGTGTCCTGATAGCAAGAACCTTCAGATGATGCCGTTCCTCAAACGTAGTGAGAATTTCTCAACCTCCCTGAGTTTTTCATGACCCTCTTGTTCTTACAGAAAATTTCCAACATCCATCTCTACTTGGAACTCTAAATTCTCTGCAGCATTCTCCTCCTGTGGTGAGCAATGCAACTTCCCTAACACGAAGTGTCTGCAACTTCTCCAGAGTCTCTGCCCCTGCCGTCAGTTCGGCATCGGCTACTGGTACCCCTTTCCAGACACTCATGGGTAGTGCCTACCTTTACCAACATTCTAGCACGACTATGTTATCTGGAGTTACTGACCACAGCCAGATCTCCACTTCAGCTGCTTCCTATCCAGGTGTTCTTGAGTGGGACATCACAGCAAGCACTGAAAAGAATTCTTCTTCACTCGGAGACTTTACTCTGGCACTCACTGACCGCCACACAGCTGCCTCCTCCATGTTTCTGGCAGCCCAGTATGATAAAACTTCAGACGCCAAGAACATGGTCCCTCTACATCCATCGCTTTCTGCCAGCCTTGCTCAGGGAACACCATCTCAGATTCCAAATCAGGGGCAGAGCCGCCTGCCACTTCCCTGCCAGGAAGGAAGCCAGGTATATTACTATCACCAAGGCACACTGGGGTCTTTACTGTATGGAGAACTTGGCTCCTGCCCGCAATCCTACGGCTCGGCGTCATACACAGGAAGTCGGGCCTCTGGGCAACCAGAAATGGGAATGGGACTGAAGGAGATTCAGCCCACAAATATCCGACCACCAGCTTCCACCTCTGCAGTCTGCCACCCTGTGTCTGCTCAACGCATCACAGAAACAAGTTTTCAAGGTGAGTATAACAAACGCCAGAGAAAGTTGAAGAATGAGGTCGGCACTCAAAAATGGGGTCAAATCGACAGCTGGGAAGGGGTGTAGAGGCAGGTAGAATTTAGATCCTGAGCCTTTAATAACCACTACCTTCGCTCAGTGCCCTCTGTTTTTAGACTCTCTATGAGAACACCTAGGGCTTCCCTGGTGGCGCCGTGGTTAAGAATCCGCCTGCCAATGCAATGCGGGGGACACGGGTTCGAGCCCTGGTCTGCGAAGATCCCACATGCCGTGCAGCAACTAAGCGCATGTGCCACAACGACGGAGCCTGCATTCTAGAGCCCGTGAGCCTCAACTACCGAAGCCCACGTGCCTACAGCCCATGCTCCGCAACAAGAGAAGCCACCGCGATGAGAAGCCCGCACACCGCAACCGAGAGTAGCCCCCGCTAGCCGCCAACTAGAGAAAGCCCGTGCACAGCAATGAGAGACCCAGTGCAGCCAAAAAAATAAATACGTAGAATAAATAAGTTCAAACAGTAAATAAATACATAAATATAAATTACAAAAAAAAGAACACCTAATGCAGGTGGGAAGGTGGGAGGGCCACTGTAGAGGTCATCTATGCTACATGTACAAGAACCCCGAGAGCACACCAATCGGTACCACACTTTTCACTGCTGTAGCCGATCGTTCCCCCTGTACTGCCACACTGTAGCACTCCCTTCCCTCATCTACTGCTATAGTCTCTTCGGAAGGTGTTTCAGAACTCTTGTTATGAGAGTGCCAGTTGAACTGTCCTCACTTCCTTCATTTATACCAGGATTGAAGACCTTGTGGTCCGAGATCCTGTCCAGAGAGCAAGCAGGCTAAGACTCTGTCTTTGTTGATGTATTTCATCAGCAAGGGCTCTACCCCGTCTCCTAGTTCATGGTGTGACGTGTTCTTGGCCTCTCGGGAAAGTGGGGAGAATGGAAAGGACCCTATATGAGAATGCTAGGCTTTGTAAAACATTTCAGGTTTTTAAAAATAAGACTCATTTTGTATTGGACTTATAACAGTCCTATGAAATACAAAGCGAGCCGAGAATCAGCGACAGGAAAGGCTCACCAGTAAGAATTACAACAGTCACCGCTTACCTCGTAGCATAGGGCACTGTCCATGATCCTTAAGAAGAGTTAGTAGAAATGCCTTGCCCATCTTGCCCCTGAACCCCTTGAAAGGTACACGACTGCTGTGTTGGTGTTTAGGGGGAGCATCTCACTTACCAGGGACTGACTTCTCCCTTGATCCCTTTGTAGGGATGGAGACCTCCCCCCTGGTGATGAAAAATTCCCTGGGATTGCAACCTCCAAGCCAGACGTTTTGTGTGACACAAAGTCAAGAACTCCCCAAGTCCTGCAGTAGCAGAAACAGCCACATACTTGAGAGTAACCCACCATCTGAACTTGGGGACATTTCAGTGACAGCTCCAGTCCAGAGTGCCAGGCGTCTCCTGGCCCTGCCTCCAGCTCCAAGCCAGGGACAAATAGAGAGTAAGCACGTGGATGATATCAAAACCAAGCTTTCAAAGCCTCTGGATGCCTACCAGATCCCAACAGAGAACCAAGATCCTCCACTACTCCCTTTAGGAATCCCTGATATTCACCAGCCGCTGGCCTGCACCGATCCCCTCAGCCAAGAGGAGCAGCCTGGTTCTGAAAATGCTGATCTGGGAGAGAACAGCCGGAGTCGTCAGGACCTAGGGACACTTGAAAATGGGATTGAACCTAGCAGTGGTCTTGCAGACATTACTACACTGGCGGAGGATATTCACCTTCCCCAGCTCTTTAATCCTTTGAAAGATCTTGATCAATCCCAAGGTCCCAACGTGATCAAAGCTAAAGACACCAGAGCCATTAAGGTGAATCAGGTGCAGGAAAAGCCAAGTGTCATAAAGGTTCCCTCTGATCAACCCAGGAAGAACAAACAGAAAGCCTCTGAGCCTATCAGTGGCGCTCCCAAGGCCAAAATCCAGCCAAAGAATCCAGAGTGCCTGTTAGGGGGAGAAGTGGTTATATGCCACGCTGCAGTCAGTGACAGGGCTCCTGTGAACACGGCCAAGCACTCTCAAGGCAAACCTCAGAAAGCTGCATCCAGAAAGATCAGCAAAACTAAGAGCCACGGGCAGGAAAAGACCAAAAGGACCAGAGGGAGAAACAAGGCTGAGGAGAACAAGCAGTCAGGGAACAAAGTCAAGGCAGAAGAGAAGCCAGCAATCCCCCACACGAAGCGAAAGGAACACCAAACTGAGCTTCTCCAACAGAGCTTTCAAAAGCCTCGAACCTCCCTTGGCGTGCGCATGCTGGAGTCTGTGAAGGTTCTTCATGCGCTGGGGAAGAAGAATGAGACGAAAACTGGGCTCTCTTCCTGTCGGCTCTTGGGAAAGTCAAGCAACCCCAAAGACCCCCAGCCACCCCCAGCTATCCAGCCATGGCGGCATACCCCACGTGAGGGGAAGGGTCCTGAGAAAACGCAAGTCCAAGCCCAGAAACCAGACAGCAGTGCTGAAACAGAGTGTCCGTCTCCAGCCCAGTATGAGCGGCCTCCTCCTGGGAAGGTCAAGTTGATACCTCTGCCTTTTTCTGCCTGGGACAAGCCTCAAGCTCGACCCGCTCCTCGGAGGCCACAGTCTCTGGCCTCACATCGGCCTGCTGGGGCTTACCGTGCCCAGCCTGGTTCTACTGACTCAGCTCAACCTGCTGCAGCCAATTCATCCCAGCCAGCTCCTGCCTCTTTGCCAGGCCCCGCCAAACCAGCTCAGCCAACTGTGACCAACCCAACCCAACCGGCTTGGCCCAACCATACCCAGCCTCGTGTCCCTCAGTCTGCTGCTCCTAGGCCTGCACCCTCCAAAACTTCATCTGGCGCTCCTCTCCAGCGGGAGCCTGTTCCCCCTGCTGTGAATAAGCGCCAGTCCCCACCCAAGCTCCAAACCCACTTTCTACTCCAAGACTTCAGCAAGCAACGAGTTCCATGGAGGGAACCCAACGTGCCTGAGCCAGTCATGTCAAAGCCCATCGAACAAGAGCAGAGGCCAGAGCGAGAGGCCATGAAGAGGCGGGCTCAACAACAACGGGAGAATGCTGCCAGATACACCTCTTCGGGCAAGCTGCAATTTTTCACCGAGAGGGAAAACGAAATGGAAATTGCCGACTACTACGGATACGTCAAGTGAGAGCTGCTAGGATTCTTGGTGCCACCTTGGCTACCAGCTGTTCTTCCATACACAGGTAAGACAGGTATAGAACTGAATAAGTAAATGGAATACAATTAATAGACGAGTAACAAACCTTTCGAATTTTCAGATGCTGCTAACTGGGGCGTGAGAAAGGAAGGACTGAAAGTTGGATGGGAGAATGAAGGAAAGGGGTAAAAACTGAGCAAAGAGGAAGGAACTTGGCCCAGGGCTAGGAAGGCCAAAAGAGACGTATGGATTTAGGAAAGGAAGCAGGAGCGAGGATGAAATGGCAGAAGTAAAAAGCAGGGTCAGAGGTCTGGGTTGAAAGAACACAAT
Organism: Balaenoptera borealis; assembly: GCF_965194805.1. Taxonomy (NCBI): domain Eukaryota; kingdom Metazoa; phylum Chordata; class Mammalia; order Artiodactyla; family Balaenopteridae; genus Balaenoptera; species Balaenoptera borealis. The sequence goes on from NW_028122969.1 coordinate 56,543, forward strand.
TGGAGTAGAGTTGAAGGTGACAGAAGATGAGTCTAGGTTTACTAGGAGAAATAGAAAAAGTCTCTCGGGGACGCTGGCCTTAAGTCTCACAACCACCAGATAGGTATTTCAGAAAACAAGAGGTTCAGGACACATCTCTGAAAGGTCTGAGTTGCCTTATTCAGGTGTGACTGTAGTGGGGGAATAGGGAAATCTACCAGAGAAGTGGCTAGGGCTCAGAGTTATCCTAGGGGCAGCTGACGACAGGGGCAGAGCCAAGGGAACTGCTGGATCAGGAGGCCCACGAACAAAGCAGGGGCATAGCCGCCTGTCACTTCCCTGCCAGGAAGGAAGCCAGGTATATTACTGTAACCAAGGCACACTGGGGTCTTTACTGTATGGAGAACTTGGCTCCTGCCCGCAATCCTACGGCTCGGCGTCACACACAGGAAGTAGGGCCTCTGGGCAACCAGAAATGGGAATGGGACTGAAGGAGATTCAGCCCACAAATATCCGACCACCAGCTTCCACCTCTGCAGTCTGCCACCCTGTGTCTGCTCAACGCATCACAGAAACAAGTTTTCAAGGTGAGTATACAGACGGCAGAGAAAAGTTGAACAATGAGGTCAGCATTCAAAAATGGGGTCAAATCGACAGCTGGGAAGGGGTGTAGAGACAGGTAGAATTTAGATCCTGAGCCTTTAATAACCACTACCTTCTCTCAGTGCTCTCTGTTTTTAGACTCTATATGAGAACACCTAGGGCTTCCCTGGTGGCGCCTGCCAATGCAGGGGACACGGGTTCGAGCCCTGGTCTGCGAAGATCCCACATGCCGTGCAGCAACTAAGCGCATGTGCCACGACGACGGAGCCTGCATTCTAGAGCCCGTGAGCCTCAACTACCGAAGCCCACGTGCCTACAGCCCATGCTCCGCAACAAGAGAAGCCACCGCGATGAGATGCCCGCACACCGCAACCGAGAGTAGCCCCCGCTAGCCGCCAACTAGAGAAAGCCCGTGCACAGCAATGAGAGACCCAGTGCAGCCAAAAACATAAATACGTAGAATAAATAAGTTCAAACAGTAAATAAATACATAAACATAAATTACAAAAAAAAAGAACACCTAATGCAGGTGGGAAGGTGGGAGGGCCACCGTAGAGGTCATCTATGCTACATGTACAAGAACCCCGAGAGCACACCAATCGGTACCACACTTTTCACTGCTGTAGCCGATCGTTCCCCCTGTACTGCCACACTGTAGCACTCCCTTCCCTCATCTACTGCTATAGTCTCTTCGGAAGGTGTTTCCGAACTCTTGTTATGAGAGTGCCAGTTGAACTGTCCTCACTTCCTTCATTTATACCAGGATTGAAGACCTTGTGGTCCGAGATCCTGTCCAGAGAGCAAGCAGGCTAAGGCTCTGTCTTTGTTGATGTATTTCATCAGAAAGGGCTCTACCCCCTCTCCTAGTTCATGGTGTGAAGTGTTCTTGGCCTCTCGGGAAAGTGGGGAGAATGGAAAGGACCCTATATGAGAATGCTAGGCTCTGTAAAACATTTCAGGTTTTTAAAAATAAGACTCATTTTGTATTGGACTGACAACAGTCCTATGAAATACAAAGAAGGCCGAGAATCAGTGACAGGAAAGGATCACCAGTAAGAACTACAGCAGTCACCGCTTACCTCGTAGCATAGGGCACTGTCCGTGATCCTTAAGAAGAGTTAGTAGAAATGCCTTGCCCATCTTGCCCCTGAACCCCTTGAAAGGTACACGACTGCTGTGTTGGTGTTTAGGGGGAGCATCTCACTTACCAGGGACTGACTTCTCCCTTGATTCCTCTGTAGTGATGGAGACTTCCCCGCTGATGAAAAATTCCCTGGGATTGCAACCTCCAAGCCAGACAGCTTTCCTATGGAATGACAGAGAACTTGTCAAGGTGAAACACCAGTCTGCGGGAGAAAGGGAGGAAGAGAATGATGGAAATCGTTTCTGGGAAACTATTTTTACATTATGTGTTGTTTGTTCCCGGTAAATAAACTGAAATCTTCTTAACAGTACAACAAAATCTAAACCACTAAAGCCAACAATACAGGAGTATAACGTTCGAAAAAAATTTCTTTGGCTGCGCAGCATGTGGGATCTTAGCTCCCCAACCAGGGATTGAACCCACGCCTGCTGCATTGGAAGCGCAGAGTCTTCACCACGGGACCACCGGGGAAGTCCCAGGACTATCACTTTTAAAGGAGAAGGTACAAACCCCTCGGTTCTATGAACTGGAGATTTTTAGTAAGAAGTCAATATATTTGTTGTTAGGCACATTTTATGTTAGGCTGTCTCCCTGCACAGGATGCAGGCGCCTTGAGAATGGAAGTCATATCCCTCTATAGTACGTCCCTCTTCTTTCTGCTTTGCAGTTTGCTGCTCCACTTGTTCAACCCCACCTAGTAATAACCTATACTTCCCTTGTTCCTGTTTTCCCATCTGGAAAACAGACAAAAGGCAACCAAACAACGCAAAGGTCTCAACAAATAAGGGATATCCAAAACCAGAGATGGCCAGAACTTCTGTACCCCTGATGAAATAGTCCTCATACAAAACCTGATAATCAAATTCCTTAATGCTAGGAATCACAGTGAAAAATAGTATCTGAACTGACTTCTGTCAGATGAGTGAGAACTAAGGTTAATTCAGTGTATCTGAAGCATAGAAAGTGAGGGCAAAAGTGGCACAAGATGGGGCTAGAGAAGCAGAGAGGATTCTAGACCACGCAGAGTCTTAAAGGCCAACAGTGTGTTTTCTATTCTCAAAACAATGCTTGTGAGCGATGTTTATGAGCAACGTTCCAACTTGCTTTGAAGGTTTCTTGTGTGAAGAGTGGATTGGAAGGAAACAAGATATATGGACACCAGTTAGGACCTAATCGCAACAGACAGGCAAGTTCAGTATTAGGAAGTTGAGGAAGAGCTGGCTGACAGATTCCAAAGAAATTCAGGAGATGAACTGAAGCGGGCTTAATGGGGTAGGAGATGGAGGAAAGGAAGGTCTTAGGGAATTCAAGGGTTTACTGCACACATGAGCAAAGTCTCAAAATTAATCATTTGAACGTACAGAGGCGGATCTCCCAAATGACACCGGTTAGGAAGCAACGGTACGCCCTTTAGAATTCCTAGAGACAACACAAATCAACTGTTTCGATGGAAAATTCGGCGGGACTCTTGATTTCCATGGGAATACAGAGAAAAGAGACACTGATCTGGCTTGCAGGTATATTTAGGAAGTTGTTAGCCGGACATCACCTACTAGTATCATGTAAGTAGGCCGTCCGAAGTAGGAAGCTTAGGGGAAAAACCTGGAGGAAAACTTAAAAGCTTAAGCCACACCTCTACACTACACCACCTTTCACAATTTCTTCTCAGATAAGCATCATCCCCATCAGTGAAGAAACTCGTTCGTACCTCATAATAGGAAAAACAGGCCTAAAGATTCAATGTGTGTCTTGGGAGGTCCCATCTATGCGATATCTTCCTGGGACCAGAAAAGGCCCCAGGAAGATCCATCTCTGCACCCCTGAAAGCTTACCACCAAGGAAAATGACTAGGTCCATAGATTTCCTCCCTCAAACCAGCTTACCTCACACATAGATCATTAGCAACTCCGCCCTTACTCACATTATCACAGTCACAAGAGTGGTTAGGGAGAAAAGCACTAACCAGGGGAACTAAAACAGAGGCAATCCAGGCCAAGCTGGGCTGGTGGCAGATATCTTGCTCCTTACGCTCGGGTGCATAATGCGACTCACCACAGTGCCTTTTTCACAGACCCTTTTGAACGTTTCTCCACAGAATCCAACAGCTCAAGTTAGTTCATGACGCTTCAAGGTCAACAATCGTCAAGAGAAAAACATGCAATATGTCTTACAATGTTGGATTCCTTACAAACAGGACAAGGAGATAACCATGTAGACAAAACCAGAGCATTTGAAAACATCTGTATTCTACAAACACACCAGTGAATGCTATAAATAAGGTACTATGACATAAAACAAAATGAAAACTAGATGTGAGACTGTTCTCTTCAGTGTACAGACTTCATGGCAGTTGCTGCACACTATCTAGCTACTTAGATCTTTAACTCTCTGTTCTGTTAATACCAAATGAGGCCCAAGTGTGTCAACCTGTTTCCCACAGAAACCAAAAAGTCTACATGCATCTCTTTTCTCCTGTGCCCTTTCACCTTACCTGCTCCCAATTCTCCACCAACGTCCTCCTCTTTCTCTAATTATTCTCCTCTTCATTTTGCTTGGCCTTGCCCCCAAGCATGCAAGACAGAGAGTCCTAGAGGTCCAAGATTCTAGAGTGGCTGTTTGCAAGGCGGAGGAGATTACAGTAACTGCCACACTGTATATACTTCTGTGCAAAGAAAAAGGGACAGTGTTCAGAATGTCTCTCACATATAACAAGAGCTGGAGATGGCAGGATACCTGTGTGGCCCAAGGAACTAGAGCTAGCAAATTATGGGCCAAACAATTGCAACCAAAGGCTGGAAGAGGAAAGGTCTGCAACCAGCTCTGTCTCCTAGCTCTCTGGTATTTGCTGCCAACGGGCAGAGTCTATTTCGTGAAGCATCAAGCACTGAAAAGAAGACTCCTGCTGCTGGAAGTTGACAGGAAGTAACGTCCAATGCAAGATCAAGGCTTGTCCTCGAAGCAATGCCCATAATGGAAGAAAAAAAAAAAAGAGAAAGCGGAAGAGAAACGTTAAGTCGCAAGTCCAACCTGGCCCCCAGCCTAGCCCAGCCCAAGGAAGGTAGGAGTCAAGGAGAAGAAACTAAAAGAGAAGAGCCTTGGACCACAACATTCTCCACAAGGTACACTCAAGAAACTTCACCCTACTCTTGAACCAAGTTACAAAGAGAGCTTCTTAATCCCTACTTTGGCTCCTTAAAAGCTGCTATCAGTTCACTCATTAGACACATCTGATTTCAGAACAACTGTAATAGTTCAAACTAGATGGCTCTTTCCTTCCTAAGGATTATTAATTAAAGAAGATCTATATAGCTCTAAGTATATGATACATAAAATAGAATACTCTGTAGAATATAAGTAACTCTTAGTTCAGTGTATTAATGAACGTCTGTAAGAAATGTGGCAATGATTTCCCTAATGGAAGAGCCTGGGGGAGGTAAATCTGTCTTCTAGGATTTCCTCCTCCCCAAAGCTCAGAAACTCAGGTGTTGTTTTAGCTCTCCTACACTCTCTTCACCCAAGCCCGCCTTCCTGTTGGGGATCGGACCTCCCTATTGGCTCTCTCATACCTTTCAACTGCCTGCTTTGTGACATCACTCTCCTCCCAAACCTACTACCACTTGGTAGAGCCTTGGGGTTTCCGTGGAGCTGTTTGGACCAGTAACCAGTGACCTCTGTACTGGACACGTGCGCCGTTCAGCTGCAGCCACTCAGACATCCTCTAGTGTTGTCTCCTCATCCCTTGTACCTGCAGTGGATGCTTCCTCTTCTCTGACCATGTCAGGTAAGAAAAGAAACTTTGGAAAGTTTTGCGTTCGATTTCTTTTGCCCCTAAATTGAGTAGGAGATTCAAAATAGCATGGAATAATGAGGGAAAGTATTGAACTACAAGTCTGGAGACCTAATTTCACTTTTGACTTTGACGTTTACTATCTGTGTGACTTTGGACAAATCACTGGCTGTCTCACAAAGCCTGTTGCTTTCCTTAACTGTTACGTTAGGATACCACATTGGGTTGATCACTCTGATCCCCTTCTTTTCCAGTATTGAGCCTTAAAGGGTACCCATGTAGAAAACGAAATCAGACACTTCTCAAGAGTGTTTCAACAGAAACACAGAAAAGCCAGGGGACATAGAAAACTAGCAATATATACCAAGATGTTTCATCTCTAATGGTCTCCCTCCACTAGGATTTCGACTAGTTGAAAAGAGAGAATAGGGAGAGAGGATGGAGAGTACTGGGCTCTACAGGGAGGCACAGAGTCGAGCGTAAGGAAGTTTAGGACGGTTTTCATTAGCACAGGCCAACAGGCACCAAGAGATGGGAGAAAATGTAAGAATGAAGAGGGAAAGCATAGAGGAGCTCTCAAGAAAAACGGAGTTTGCAATGGAATGCTGATGGGAACCAAAGATTTTCAATTAAAGCAGAAACAGCACAGAGGGAAACCTGCTCAGAGCAGGGCAAAACCAAGTTGATGGTAGCAAACCCTTACATTAACAGACTTAAGAAGGAAAGTAAGGCCAGAACAGGGGATCACCGGGAAAGGCAGCTTATCAGAAAAGTCATACTCCGTTTTCTTTCTTTTATTGCCTCTCTGAATACAGTTGGCCACTTGACAGTTTTGAATATAAACATTTTAGAAATACGTTTTAGAAATGATGCCTCCTATAAACAAGCAACCACAGTGGTTATCTAGGGGGCTGCTTTTCAGTGTTTTATTCTTTCTAATTTTTAAACTAGGTAGACATTTCACCAATTCAACATTTTAAGTGATATCTTCTAAATTGAATCAGAAGGACTATTTTCCTTGGTGTGATATGTAGGTTCTAAGGCAAGGCTGCTTTTCATTTTTACAGTTATTTCCTTCCTAACACAGAGAGCACATTGATCAACAGCCATCGTTCGCTTGTAGATCTTAGCTACCGAAGAAGAAGAAGAAGAAGAAGAAAAAGTCAAGCCCCACATCTCTAATTCCCCCCACTTAGGGAATTCCCTGGCGGTCCAGTGCTTAGGACTCGGTGCTTTCACGGCCAGGGCCACGCGGCGCGGCCAAAGAAACAAAACAAACAAACATCCACATTTATCGAAAACCATATTGTGGAGTCCTGTGGATTTTCTTACATTTGAAAATCTTTTTTAATTGGATTCTAGGCATGATGGTTTTTTGAGGTTTTGGGATGCCATCTTCTTGGATGCTGAAGATGATTCTAATCTAAGTTCTAGGATAAATCCAAAAACCTTCCTGATACATTTTAAGCTTCCTTTCTGCTTATTATATAAGCTATATTCATTGAAATATATATTTCTCCTAGGCTTAATACCTCTTACTTGCTGGGTAAAAATATGAAGGAGCACAATAATGAAACTCTTTTACACTTATTATTTTGCTGTCTGCTTCGTACCGGTTTTCATTGAAATACTTGTCTATATGTGTTGTGGCTACCTATACATGCACATTTATTGCATTCTGTTGCTTGTTATGCATTTTTTACTGACATACCTTCTCTGTCTGTATGCATTGGCTAGGAATTCATTCACCTCTATCACCTCCATCGTGTCTTCTGGTTAATAGTATTCACTAAAATAGAGTGGGCAAAATTCACTTTCATAATATTGCATGGATGGTACAGAATGCCATTTGTTAGTAAATTCATTAGGCTTCGATACTTGCCACATACCCCAGTTTTCATTAATATCTATGGATTTCTTTTTCGTTAACGTAATATGCTTGTCATGATTTTTCTTTGTCTTTCTAGAACTTATTGTATCTTCCTCCATATAAATCATACGCAATAGATCAGCTTATTCATCTATTAATTATTACTGCTATTATTATTGGTGGTGGTGTTATAACCACTTTATAGGTGAGGAATCTGAAGTAATCAGATAACTTTTCCCTTTCCAAAAGCACTTAAGAAATCCACTTTCGGGTAATCATTTTGAGGTAGGATGAGAAACCGGGCTTGAAGAGGGCAAAAATGACTCTTTCAATTCACCAGTTGGACTGAGCTGTACGTCACCTCTAGGTAATAGCGTGGGAACTGCACAAGCAAAGGGAGACACTGAAGACGACAATGGTAATAGCCGTACTGTTTTCTAATGGACAAAAAAAATGCCTATATTATAAGTTCTATTTCTCCTGCTTTCTGGCAGTATCATGCTCAGAGTGGAGTCCTGGCAAGGAAGTCAGGATACTTAGGTTCTGAAACCTGGTAATGATACTAACATAATGAGAGAACTTGAACAAGTCAACCCGACCTCTCTGAGCCTCAGTTTCCTTACTCACGAAATGAGACTGAGAACATCGAAGTTCTCTAAGGGCCTCCTAGTTCTAAAATGCTTCCAGTCTAGGAAATAGCATAGAAGTCAATACGAGTGCAGGCTGAAGGGAAAGACAGGGCAGGGAGAAGGTTGCTTCCAGCCTAGAGAACAATCTCTGAACCACACCACTTGGCTCTTCTGCCCGTCTGTGCCCAAGATGGGAGCACAGGCAGTTAATAGAGAAGAGTGGAAAACTGCTCAGTCCTTACAGCCATCATTAACTGTCTGATTTTGGGTTTCTCAGGAAGTAGTGATAGTAGAGGTGTCCTGATAGCAAGAACCTTCAGATGATGCCGTTCCTCAAACGTAGTGAGAATTTCTCAACCTCCCTGAGTTTTTCATGACCCTCTTGTTCTTACAGAAAATTTCCAACATCCATCTCTACTTGGAACTCTAAATTCTCTGCAGCATTCTCCTCCTGTGGTGAGCAATGCAACTTCCCTAACACGAAGTGTCTGCAACTTCTCCAGAGTCTCTGCCCCTGCCGTCAGTTCGGCATCGGCTACTGGTACCCCTTTCCAGACACTCATGGGTAGTGCCTACCTTTACCAACATTCTAGCACGACTATGTTATCTGGAGTTACTGACCACAGCCAGATCTCCACTTCAGCTGCTTCCTATCCAGGTGTTCTTGAGTGGGACATCACAGCAAGCACTGAAAAGAATTCTTCTTCACTCGGAGACTTTACTCTGGCACTCACTGACCGCCACACAGCTGCCTCCTCCATGTTTCTGGCAGCCCAGTATGATAAAACTTCAGACGCCAAGAACATGGTCCCTCTACATCCATCGCTTTCTGCCAGCCTTGCTCAGGGAACACCATCTCAGATTCCAAATCAGGGGCAGAGCCGCCTGCCACTTCCCTGCCAGGAAGGAAGCCAGGTATATTACTATCACCAAGGCACACTGGGGTCTTTACTGTATGGAGAACTTGGCTCCTGCCCGCAATCCTACGGCTCGGCGTCATACACAGGAAGTCGGGCCTCTGGGCAACCAGAAATGGGAATGGGACTGAAGGAGATTCAGCCCACAAATATCCGACCACCAGCTTCCACCTCTGCAGTCTGCCACCCTGTGTCTGCTCAACGCATCACAGAAACAAGTTTTCAAGGTGAGTATAACAAACGCCAGAGAAAGTTGAAGAATGAGGTCGGCACTCAAAAATGGGGTCAAATCGACAGCTGGGAAGGGGTGTAGAGGCAGGTAGAATTTAGATCCTGAGCCTTTAATAACCACTACCTTCGCTCAGTGCCCTCTGTTTTTAGACTCTCTATGAGAACACCTAGGGCTTCCCTGGTGGCGCCGTGGTTAAGAATCCGCCTGCCAATGCAATGCGGGGGACACGGGTTCGAGCCCTGGTCTGCGAAGATCCCACATGCCGTGCAGCAACTAAGCGCATGTGCCACAACGACGGAGCCTGCATTCTAGAGCCCGTGAGCCTCAACTACCGAAGCCCACGTGCCTACAGCCCATGCTCCGCAACAAAGAGAAGCCACCGCGATGAGAAGCCCGCACACCGCAACCAAGAGTAGCCCCCGCTAGCCGCCAACTAGAGAAAGCCCGTGCACAGCAATGAGAGACCCAGTGCAGCCAAAAAAATAAATACGTAGAATAAATAAGTTCAAACAGTAAATAAATACATAAACATAAATTACAAAAAAAAGAACACCTAATGCAGGTGGGAAGGTGGGAGGGCCACTGTAGAGGTCATCTATGCTACATGTACAAGAACCCCGAGAGCACACCAATCGGTACCACACTTTTCACTGCTGTAGCCGATCGTTCCCCCTGTACTGCCACACTGTAGCACTCCCTTCCCTCATCTACTGCTATAGTCTCTTCGGAAGGTGTTTCAGAACTCTTGTTATGAGAGTGCCAGTTGAACTGTCCTCACTTCCTTCATTTATACCAGGATTGAAGACCTTGTGGTCCGAGATCCTGTCCAGAGAGCAAGCAGGCTAAGACTCTGTCTTTGTTGATGTATTTCATCAGCAAGGGCTCTACCCCCTCTCCTAGTTCATGGTGTGACGTGTTCTTGGCCTCTCGGGAAAGTGGGGAGAATGGAAAGGACCCTATATGAGAATGCTAGGCTTTGTAAAACATTTCAGGTTTTTAAAAATAAGACTCATTTTGTATTGGACTTATAACAGTCCTATGAAATACAAAGCGAGCCGAGAATCAGCGACAGGAAAGGCTCACCAGTAAGAATTACAACAGTCACCGCTTACCTCGTAGCATAGGGCACTGTCCATGATCCTTAAGAAGAGTTAGTAGAAATGCCTTGCCCATCTTGCCCCTGAACCCCTTGAAAGGTACACGACTGCTGTGTTGGTGTTTAGGGGGAGCATCTCACTTACCAGGGACTGACTTCTCCCTTGATCCCTTTGTAGGGATGGAGACCTCCCCCCTGGTGATGAAAAATTCCCTGGGATTGCAACCTCCAAGCCAGACGTTTTGTGTGACACAAAGTCAAGAACTCCCCAAGTCCTGCAGTAGCAGAAACAGCCACATACTTGAGAGTAACCCACCATCTGAACTTGGGGACATTTCAGTGACAGCTCCAGTCCAGAGTGCCAGGCGTCTCCTGGCCCTGCCTCCAGCTCCAAGCCAGGGACAAATAGAGAGTAAGCACGTGGATGATATCAAAACCAAGCTTTCAAAGCCTCTGGATGCCTACCAGATCCCAACAGAGAACCAAGATCCTCCACTACTCCCTTTAGGAATCCCTGATATTCACCAGCCGCTGGCCTGCACCGATCCCCTCAGCCAAGAGGAGCAGCCTGGTTCTGAAAATGCTGATCTGGGAGAGAACAGCCGGAGTCGTCAGGACCTAGGGACACTTGAAAATGGGATTGAACCTAGCAGTGGTCTTGCAGACATTACTACACTGGCGGAGGATATTCACCTTCCCCAGCTCTTTAATCCTTTGAAAGATCTTGATCAATCCCAAGGTCCCAACGTGATCAAAGCTAAAGACACCAGAGCCATTAAGGTGAATCAGGTGCAGGAAAAGCCAAGTGTCATAAAGGTTCCCTCTGATCAACCCAGGAAGAACAAACAGAAAGCCTCTGAGCCTATCAGTGGCGCTCCCAAGGCCAAAATCCAGCCAAAGAATCCAGAGTGCCTGTTAGGGGGAGAAGTGGTTATATGCCACGCTGCAGTCAGTGACAGGGCTCCTGTGAACACGGCCAAGCACTCTCAAGGCAAACCTCAGAAAGCTGCATCCAGAAAGATCAGCAAAACTAAGAGCCACGGGCAGGAAAAGACCAAAAGGACCAGAGGGAGAAACAAGGCTGAGGAGAACAAGCAGTCAGGGAACAAAGTCAAGGCAGAAGAGAAGCCAGCAATCCCCCACACGAAGCGAAAGGAACACCAAACTGAGCTTCTCCAACAGAGCTTTCAAAAGCCTCGAACCTCCCTTGGCGTGCGCATGCTGGAGTCTGTGAAGGTTCTTCATGCGCTGGGGAAGAAGAATGAGACGAAAACTGGGCTCTCTTCCTGTCGGCTCTTGGGAAAGTCAAGCAACCCCAAAGACCCCCAGCCACCCCCAGCTATCCAGCCATGGCGGCATACCCCACGTGAGGGGAAGGGTCCTGAGAAAACGCAAGTCCAAGCCCAGAAACCAGACAGCAGTGCTGAAACAGAGTGTCCGTCTCCAGCCCAGTATGAGCGGCCTCCTCCTGGGAAGGTCAAGTTGATACCTCTGCCTTTTTCTGCCTGGGACAAGCCTCAAGCTCGACCCGCTCCTCGGAGGCCACAGTCTCTGGCCTCACATCGGCCTGCTGGGGCTTACCGTGCCCAGCCTGGTTCTACTGACTCAGCTCAACCTGCTGCAGCCAATTCATCCCAGCCAGCTCCTGCCTCTTTGCCAGGCCCCGCCAAACCAGCTCAGCCAACTGTGACCAACCCAACCCAACCGGCTTGGACCAACCATACCCAGCCTCGTGTCCCTCAGTCTGCTGCTCCTAGGCCTGCACCCTCCAAAACTTCATCTGGCGCTCCTCTCCAGCGGGAGCCTGTTCCCCCTGCTGTGAATAAGCGCCAGTCCCCACCCAAGCTCCAAACCCACTTTCTACTCCAAGACTTCAGCAAGCAACGAGTTCCATGGAGGGAACCCAACGTGCCTGAGCCAGTCATGTCAAAGCCCATCGAACAAGAGCAGAGGCCAGAGCGAGAGGCCATGAAGAGGCGGGCTCAACAACAACGGGAGAATGCTGCCAGATACACCTCTTCGGGCAAGCTGCAATTTTTCACCGAGAGGGAAAACGAAATGGAAATTGCCGACTACTACGGATACGTCAAGTGAGAGCTGCTAGGATTCTTGGTGCCACCTTGGCTACCAGCTGTTCTTCCATACACAGGTAAGACAGGTATAGAACTGAATAAGTAAATGGAATACAATTAATAGACGAGTAACAAACCTTTCGAATTTTCAGATGCTGCTAACTGGGGCGTGAGAAAGGAAGGACTGAAAGTTGGATGGGAGAATGAAGGAAAGGGGTAAAAACTGAGCAAAGAGGAAGGAACTTGGCCCAGGGCTAGGAAGGCCCAAAGAGACGTATGGATTTAGGAAAGGAAGCAGGAGCGAGGATGAAATGGCAGAAGTAAAAAGCAGGGTCAGAGGTCTGGGTTGAAAGAACACAATTGGAGTAGAGTTGAAGGTGACAGAAGATGAGTCTAGGTTTACTAGGAGAAATAGAAAAAGTCTCTCGGGGACGCTGGCCTTAAGTCTCACAACCACCAGATAGGTATTTCAGAAAACAAGAGGTTCAGGACACATCTCTGAAAGGTCTGAGTTGCCTTATTCAGGTGTGACTGTAGTGGGGGAATAGGGAAATCTACCAGAGAAGTGGCTAGGGCTCAGAGTTATCCTAGGGGCAGCTGACGACAGGGGCAGAGCCAAGGGAACTGCTGGATCAGGAGGCCCACGAACAAAGCAGGGGCATAGCCGCCTGTCACTTCCCTGCCAGGAAGGAAGCCAGGTATATTACTGTAACCAAGGTACACTGGGGTCTTTACTGTATGGAGAACTTGGCTCCTGCCCGCAATCCTACGGCTCGGCGTCACACACAGGAAGTAGGGCCTCTGGGCAACCAGAAATGGGAATGGGACTGAAGGAGATTCAGCCCACAAATATCCGACCACCAGCTTCCACCTCTGCAGTCTGCCACCCTGTGTCTGCTCAACGCATCACAGAAACAAGTTTTCAAGGTGAGTATACAGACGGCAGAGAAAAGTTGAACAATGAGGTCAGCATTCAAAAATGGGGTCAAATCGACAGCTGGGAAGGGGTGTAGAGACAGGTAGAATTTAGATCCTGAGCCTTTAATAACCACTACCTTCTCTCAGTGCTCTCTGTTTTTAGACTCTATATGAGAACACCTAGGGCTTCCCTGGTGGCGCCTGCCAATGCAGGGGACACGGGTTCGAGCCCTGGTCTGCGAAGATCCCACATGCCGTGCAGCAACTAAGCGCATGTGCCACGACGACGGAGCCTGCATTCTAGAGCCCGTGAGCCTCAACTACCGAAGCCCACGTGCCTACAGCCCATGCTCCGCAACAAGAGAAGCCACCGCGATGAGATGCCCGCACACCGCAACCGAGAGTAGCCCCCGCTAGCCGCCAACTAGAGAAAGCCCGTGCACAGCAATGAGAGACCCAGTGCAGCCAAAAACATAAATACGTAGAATAAATAAGTTCAAACAGTAAATAAATACATAAACATAAATTACAAAAAAAAAGAACACCTAATGCAGGTGGGAAGGTGGGAGGGCCACCGTAGAGGTCATCTATGCTACATGTACAAGAACCCCGAGAGCACACCAATCGGTACCACACTTTTCACTGCTGTAGCCGATCGTTCCCCCTGTACTGCCACACTGTAGCACTCCCTTCCCTCATCTACTGCTATAGTCTCTTCGGAAGGTGTTTCCGAACTCTTGTTATGAGAGTGCCAGTTGAACTGTCCTCACTTCCTTCATTTATACCAGGATTGAAGACCTTGTGGTCCGAGATCCTGTCCAGAGAGCAAGCAGGCTAAGGCTCTGTCTTTGTTGATGTATTTCATCAGAAAGGGCTCTACCCCCTCTCCTAGTTCATGGTGTGAAGTGTTCTTGGCCTCTCGGGAAAGTGGGGAGAATGGAAAGGACCCTATATGAGAATGCTAGGCTCTGTAAAACATTTCAGGTTTTTAAAAATAAGACTCATTTTGTATTGGACTGACAACAGTCCTATGAAATACAAAGAAGGCCGAGAATCAGTGACAGGAAAGGATCACCAGTAAGAACTACAGCAGTCACCGCTTACCTCGTAGCATAGGGCACTGTCCGTGATCCTTAAGAAGAGTTAGTAGAAATGCCTTGCCCATCTTGCCCCTGAACCCCTTGAAAGGTACACGACTGCTGTGTTGGTGTTTAGGGGGAGCATCTCACTTACCAGGGACTGACTTCTCCCTTGATTCCTCTGTAGTGATGGAGACTTCCCCGCTGATGAAAAATTCCCTGGGATTGCAACCTCCAAGCCAGACAGCTTTCCTATGGAATGACAGAGAACTTGTCAAGGTGAAACACCAGTCTGCGGGAGAAAGGGAGGAAGAGAATGATGGAAATCGTTTCTGGGAAACTATTTTTACATTATGTGTTGTTTGTTCCCGGTAAATAAACTGAAATCTTCTTAACAGTACAACAAAATCTAAACCACTAAAGCCAACAATACAGGAGTATAACGTTCGAAAAAAATTTCTTTGGCTGCGCAGCATGTGGGATCTTAGCTCCCCAACCAGGGATTGAACCCACGCCTGCTGCATTGGAAGCGCAGAGTCTTCACCACGGGACCACCGGGGAAGTCCCAGGACTATCACTTTTAAAGGAGAAGGTACAAACCCCTCGGTTCTATGAACTGGAGATTTTTAGTAAGAAGTCAATATATTTGTTGTTAGGCACATTTTATGTTAGGCTGTCTCCCTGCACAGGATGCAGGCGCCTTGAGAATGGAAGTCATATCCCTCTATAGTACGTCCCTCTTCTTTCTGCTTTGCAGTTTGCTGCTCCACTTGTTCAACCCCACCTAGTAATAACCTATACTTCCCTTGTTCCTGTTTTCCCATCTGGAAAACAGACAAAAGGCAACCAAACAACGCAAAGGTCTCAACAAATAAGGGATATCCAAAACCAGAGATGGCCAGAACTTCTGTACCCCTGATGAAATAGTCCTCATACAAAACCTGATAATCAAATTCCTTAATGCTAGGAATCACAGTGAAAAATAGTATCTGAACTGACTTCTGTCAGATGAGTGAGAACTAAGGTTAATTCAGTGTATCTGAAGCATAGAAAGTGAGGGCAAAAGTGGCACAAGATGGGGCTAGAGAAGCAGAGAGGATTCTAGACCACGCAGAGTCTTAAAGGCCAACAGTGTGTTTTCTATTCTCAAAACAATGCTTGTGAGCGATGTTTATGAGCAACGTTCCAACTTGCTTTGAAGGTTTCTTGTGTGAAGAGTGGATTGGAAGGAAACAAGATATATGGACACCAGTTAGGACCTAATCGCAACAGACAGGCAAGTTCAGTATTAGGAAGTTGAGGAAGAGCTGGCTGACAGATTCCAAAGAAATTCAGGAGATGAACTGAAGCGGGCTTAATGGGGTAGGAGATGGAGGAAAGGAAGGTCTTAGGGAATTCAAGGGTTTACTGCACACATGAGCAAAGTCTCAAAATTAATCATTTGAACGTACAGAGGCGGATCTCCCAAATGACACCGGTTAGGAAGCAACGGTACGCCCTTTAGAATTCCTAGAGACAACACAAATCAACTGTTTCGATGGAAAATTCGGCGGGACTCTTGATTTCCATGGGAATACAGAGAAAAGAGACACTGATCTGGCTTGCAGGTATATTTAGGAAGTTGTTAGCCGGACATCACCTACTAGTATCATGTAAGTAGGCCGTCCGAAGTAGGAAGCTTAGGGGAAAAACCTGGAGGAAAACTTAAAAGCTTAAGCCACACCTCTACACTACACCACCTTTCACAATTTCTTCTCAGATAAGCATCATCCCCATCAGTGAAGAAACTCGTTCGTACCTCATAATAGGAAAAACAGGCCTAAAGATTCAATGTGTGTCTTGGGAGGTCCCATCTATGCGATATCTTCCTGGGACCAGAAAAGGCCCCAGGAAGATCCATCTCTGCACCCCTGAAAGCTTACCACCAAGGAAAATGACTAGGTCCATAGATTTCCTCCCTCAAACCAGCTTACCTCACACATAGATCATTAGCAACTCCGCCCTTACTCACATTATCACAGTCACAAGAGTGGTTAGGGAGAAAAGCACTAACCAGGGGAACTAAAACAGAGGCAATCCAGGCCAAGCTGGGCTGGTGGCAGATATCTTGCTCCTTACGCTCGGGTGCATAATGCGACTCACCACAGTGCCTTTTTCACAGACCCTTTTGAACGTTTCTCCACAGAATCCAACAGCTCAAGTTAGTTCATGACGCTTCAAGGTCAACAATCGTCAAGAGAAAAACATGCAATATGTCTTACAATGTTGGATTCCTTACAAACAGGACAAGGAGATAACCATGTAGACAAAACCAGAGCATTTGAAAACATCTGTATTCTACAAACACACCAGTGAATGCTATAAATAAGGTACTATGACATAAAACAAAATGAAAACTAGATGTGAGACTGTTCTCTTCAGTGTACAGACTTCATGGCAGTTGCTGCACACTATCTAGCTACTTAGATCTTTAACTCTCTGTTCTGTTAATACCAAATGAGGCCCAAGTGTGTCAACCTGTTTCCCACAGAAACCAAAAAGTCTACATGCATCTCTTTTCTCCTGTGCCCTTTCACCTTACCTGCTCCCAATTCTCCACCAACGTCCTCCTCTTTCTCTAATTATTCTCCTCTTCATTTTGCTTGGCCTTGCCCCCAAGCATGCAAGACAGAGAGTCCTAGAGGTCCAAGATTCTAGAGTGGCTGTTTGCAAGGCGGAGGAGATTACAGTAACTGCCACACTGTATATACTTCTGTGCAAAGAAAAAGGGACAGTGTTCAGAATGTCTCTCACATATAACAAGAGCTGGAGATGGCAGGATACCTGTGTGGCCCAAGGAACTAGAGCTAGCAAATTATGGGCCAAACAATTGCAACCAAAGGCTGGAAGAGGAAAGGTCTGCAACCAGCTCTGTCTCCTAGCTCTCTGGTATTTGCTGCCAACGAGCAGAGTCTATTTCGTGAAGCATCAAGCACTGAAAAGAAGACTCCTGCTGCTGGAAGTTGACAGGAAGTAACGTCCAATGCAAGATCAAGGCTTGTCCTCGAAGCAATGCCCATAATGGAAGAAAAAAAAAAAAGAGAAAGCGGAAGAGAAACGTTAAGTCGCAAGTCCAACCTGGCCCCCAGCCTAGCCCAGCCCAAGGAAGGTAGGAGTCAAGGAGAAGAAACTAAAAGAGAAGAGCCTTGGACCACAACATTCTCCACAAGGTACACTCAAGAAACTTCACCCTACTCTTGAACCAAGTTACAAAGAGAGCTTCTTAATCCCTACTTTGGCTCCTTAAAAGCTGCTATCAGTTCACTCATTAGACACATCTGATTTCAGAACAACTGTAATAGTTCAAACTAGATGGCTCTTTCCTTCCTAAGGATTATTAATTAAAGAAGATCTATATAGCTCTAAGTATATGATACATAAAATAGAATACTCTGTAGAATATAAGTAACTCTTAGTTCAGTGTATTAATGAACGTCTGTAAGAAATGTGGCAATGATTTCCCTAATGGAAGAGCCTGGGGGAGGTAAATCTGTCTTCTAGGATTTCCTCCTCCCCAAAGCTCAGAAACTCAGGTGTTGTTTTAGCTCTCCTACACTCTCTTCACCCAAGCCCGCCTTCCTGTTGGGGATCGGACCTCCCTATTGGCTCTCTCATACCTTTCAACTGCCTGCTTTGTGACATCACTCTCCTCCCAAACCTACTACCACTTGGTAGAGCCTTGGGGTTTCCGTGGAGCTGTTTGGACCAGTAACCAGTGACCTCTGTACTGGACACGTGCGCCGTTCAGCTGCAGCCACTCAGACATCCTCTAGTGTTGTCTCCTCATCCCTTGTACCTGCAGTGGATGCTTCCTCTTCTCTGACCATGTCAGGTAAGAAAAGAAACTTTGGAAAGTTTTGCGTTCGATTTCTTTTGCCCCTAAATTGAGTAGGAGATTCAAAATAGCATGGAATAATGAGGGAAAGTATTGAACTACAAGTCTGGAGACCTAATTTCACTTTTGACTTTGACGTTTACTATCTGTGTGACTTTGGACAAATCACTGGCTGTCTCACAAAGCCTGTTGCTTTCCTTAACTGTTACGTTAGGATACCACATTGGGTTGATCACTCTGATCCCCTTCTTTTCCAGTATTGAGCCTTAAAGGGTACCCATGTAGAAAACGAAATCAGACACTTCTCAAGAGTGTTTCAACAGAAACATAGAAAAGCCAGGGGACATAGAAAACTAGCAATATATACCAAGATGTTTCATCTCTAATGGTCTCCCTCCACTAGGATTTCGACTAGTTGAAAAGAGAGAATAGAGAGAGAGGATGGAGAGTACTGGGCTCTACAGGGAGGCACAGAGTCGAGCGTAAGGAAGTTTAGGATGGTTTTCATTAGCACAGGCCAACAGGCACCAAGAGATGGGAGAAAATGTAAGAATGAAGAGGGAAAGCATAGAGGAGCTCTCAAGAAAAACGGAGTTTGCAATGGAATGCTGATGGGAACCAAAGATTTTCAATTAAAGCAGAAACAGCACAGAGGGAAACCTGCTCAGAGCAGGGCAAAACCAAGTTGATGGTAGCAAACCCTTACATTAACAGACTTAAGAAGGAAAGTAAGGCCAGAACAGGGGATCACCGGGAAAGGCAGCTTATCAGAAAAGTCATACTCCGTTTTCTTTCTTTTATTGCCTCTCTGAATACAGTTGGCCACTTGACAGTTTTGAATATAAACATTTTAGAAATACGTTTTAGAAATGATGCCTCCTATAAACAAGCAACCACAGTGGTTATCTAGGGGGCTGCTTTTCAGTGTTTTATTCTTTCTAATTTTTAAACTAGGTAGACATTTCACCAATTCAACATTTTAAGTGATATCTTCTAAATTGAATCAGAAGGACTATTTTCCTTGGTGTGATATGTAGGTTCTAAGGCAAGGCTGCTTTTCATTTTTACAGTTATTTCCTTCCTAACACAGAGAGCACATTGATCAACAGCCATCGTTCGCTTGTAGAGCTTAGCTACCGAAGAAGAAGAAGAAAAAGTCAAGCCCCACATCTCTAATTCCCCCCCCCACTTAGGGAATTCCCTGGCGGTCCAGTGCTTAGGACTCAGTGCTTTCACGGCCAGGGCCACGCGGCGCGGCCAAAGAAACAAAACAAACAAACATCCACGTTTATCGAAAACCATATTGTGGAGTCCTGTGGATTTTCTTACATTTGAAAATCTTTTTTAATTGGATTCTAGGCATGATGGTTTTTTGAGGTTTTGGGATGCCATCTTCTTGGATGCTGAAGATGATTCTAATCTAAGTTCTAGGATAAATCCAAAAACCTTCCTGATACATTTTAAGCTTCCTTTCTGCTTATTATATAAGCTATATTCATTGAAATATATATTTCTCCTAGGCTTAATACCTCTTACTTGCTGGGTAAAAATATGAAGGAGCACAATAATGAAACTCTTTTACACTTATTATTTTGCTGTCTGCTTCGTACCGGTTTTCATTGAAATACTTGTCTATATGTGTTGTGGCTACCTATACATGCACATTTATTGCATTCTGTTGCTTGTTATGCATTTTTTACTGACATACCTTCTCTGTCTGTATGCATTGGCTAGGAATTCATTCACCTCTATCACCTCCATCGTGTTTTCTGGTTAATAGTATTCACTAAAATAGAGTGGGCAAAATTCACTTTCATAATATTGCATGGATGGTACAGAATGCCATTTGTTAGTAAATTCATTAGGCTTCGATACTTGCCACATACCCCAGTTTTCATTAATATCTATGGATTTCTTTTTCGTTAACGTAATATGCTTGTCATGATTTTTCTTTGTCTTTCTAGAACTTATTGTATCTTCCTCCATATAAATCATACGCAATAGATCAGCTTATTCATCTATTAATTATTACTGCTATTATTATTGGTGGTGGTGTTATAACCACTTTATAGGTGAGGAATCTGAAGTAATCAGATAACTTTTCCCTTTCCAAAAGCACTTAAGAAATCCACTTTCGGGTAATCATTTTGAGGTAGGATGAGAAACCGGGCTTGAAGAGGGCAAAAATGACTCTTTCAATTCACCAGTTGGACTGAGCTGTACGTCACCTCTAGGTAATAGCGTGGGAACTGCACAAGCAAAGGGAGACACTGAAGACGACAATGGTAATAGCCGTACTGTTTTCTAATGGACAAAAAAAATGCCTATATTATAAGTTCTATTTCTCCTGCTTTCTGGCAGTATCATGCTCAGAGTGGAGTCCTGGCAAGGAAGTCAGGATACTTAGGTTCTGAAACCTGGTAATGATACTAACATAATGAGAGAACTTGAACAAGTCAACCCGACCTCTCTGAGCCTCAGTTTCCTTACTCACGAAATGAGACTGAGAACATCGAAGTTCTCTAAGGGCCTCCTAGTTCTAAAATGCTTCCAGTCTAGGAAATAGCATAGAAGTCAATACGAGTGCAGGCTGAAGGGAAAGACAGGGCAGGGAGAAGGTTGCTTCCAGCCTAGAGAACAATCTCTGAACCACACCACTTGGCTCTTCTGCCCGTCTGTGCCCAAGATGGGAGCACAGGCAGTTAATAGAGAAGAGTGGAAAACTGCTCAGTCCTTACAGCCATCATTAACTGTCTGATTTTGGGTTTCTCAGGAAGTAGTGATAGTAGAGGTGTCCTGATAGCAAGAACCTTCAGATGATGCCGTTCCTCAAACGTAGTGAGAATTTCTCAACCTCCCTGAGTTTTTCATGACCCTCTTGTTCTTACAGAAAATTTCCAACATCCATCTCTACTTGGAACTCTAAATTCTCTGCAGCATTCTCCTCCTGTGGTGAGCAATGCAACTTCCCTAACACGAAGTGTCTGCAACTTCTCCAGAGTCTCTGCCCCTGCCGTCAGTTCGGCATCGGCTACTGGTACCCCTTTCCAGACACTCATGGGTAGTGCCTACCTTTACCAACATTCTAGCACGACTATGTTATCTGGAGTTACTGACCACAGCCAGATCTCCACTTCAGCTGCTTCCTATCCAGGTGTTCTTGAGTGGGACATCACAGCAAGCACTGAAAAGAATTCTTCTTCACTCGGAGACTTTACTCTGGCACTCACTGACCGCCACACAGCTGCCTCCTCCATGTTTCTGGCAGCCCAGGATGATAAAACTTCAGACGCCAAGAACATGGTCCCTCTACATCCATCGCTTTCTGCCAGCCTTGCTCAGGGAACACCATCTCAGATTCCAAATCAGGGGCAGAGCCGCCTGTCACTTCCCTGCCAGGAAGGAAGCCAGGTATATTACTGTAACCAAGGCACACTGGGGTCTTTACTGTATGGAGAACTTGGCTCCTGCCCGCAATCCTACGGCTCGGCGTCATACACAGGAAGTCGGGCCTCTGGGCAACCAGAAATGGGAATGGGACTGAAGGAGATTCAGCCCACAAATATCCGACCACCAGCTTCCACCTCTGCAGTCTGCCACCCTGTGTCTGCTCAACGCATCACAGAAACAAGTTTTCAAGGTGAGTATAACAAACGCCAGAGAAAGTTGAAGAATGAGGTCGGCATTCAAAAATGGGGTCAAATCGACAGCTGGGAAGGGGTGTAGAGGCAGGTAGAATTTAGATCCTGAGCCTTTAATAACCACTACCTTCGCTCAGTGCCCTCTGTTTTTAGACTCTATATGAGAACACCTAGGGCTTCCCTGGTGGCGCCGTGGTTAAGAATCCGCCTGCCAATGCAATGCGGGGGACACGGGTTCGAGCCCTGGTCTGCGAAGATCCCACATGCCGTGCAGCAACTAAGCGCATGTGCCACAACGACGGAGCCTGCATTCTAGAGCCCGTGAGCCTCAACTACCGAAGCCCACGTGCCTACAGCCCATGCTCCGCAACAAGAGAAGCCACCGCGATGAGAAGCCCGCACACCGCAACCAAGAGTAGCCCCCGCTAGCCGCCAACTAGAGAAAGCCCGTGCACAGCAATGAGAGACCCAGTGCAGCCAAAAAAATAAATACGTAGAATAAATAAGTTCAAACAGTAAATAAATACATAAACATAAATTACAAAAAAAAGAACACCTAATGCAGGTGGGAAGGTGGGAGGGCCACTGTAGAGGTCATCTATGCTACATGTACAAGAACCCCGAGAGCACACCAATCGGTACCACACTTTTCACTGCTGTAGCCGATCGTTCCCCCTGTACTGCCACACTGTAGCACTCCCTTCCCTCATCTACTGCTATAGTCTCTTCGGAAGGTGTTTCAGAACTCTTGTTATGAGAGTGCCAGTTGAACTGTCCTCACTTCCTTCATTTATACCAGGATTGAAGACCTTGTGGTCCGAGATCCTGTCCAGAGAGCAAGCAGGCTAAGACTCTGTCTTTGTTGATGTATTTCATCAGCAAGGGCTCTACCCCCTCTCCTAGTTCATGGTGTGACGTGTTCTTGGCCTCTCGGGAAAGTGGGGAGAATGGAAAGGACCCTATATGAGAATGCTAGGCTTTGTAAAACATTTCAGGTTTTTAAAAATAAGACTCATTTTGTATTGGACTTATAACAGTCCTATGAAATACAAAGCGAGCCGAGAATCAGCGACAGGAAAGGCTCACCAGTAAGAATTACAACAGTCACCGCTTACCTCGTAGCATAGGGCACTGTCCATGATCCTTAAGAAGAGTTAGTAGAAATGCCTTGCCCATCTTGCCCCTGAACCCCTTGAAAGGTACACGACTGCTGTGTTGGTGTTTAGGGGGAGCATCTCACTTACCAGGGACTGACTTCTCCCTTGATCCCTTTGTAGGGATGGAGACCTCCCCCCTGGTGATGAAAAATTCCCTGGGATTGCAACCTCCAAGCCAGACGTTTTGTGTGACACAAAGTCAAGAACTCCCCAAGTCCTGCAGTAGCAGAAACAGCCACATACTTGAGAGTAACCCACCATCTGAACTTGGGGACATTTCAGTGACAGCTCCAGTCCAGAGTGCCAGGCGTCTCCTGGCCCTGCCTCCAGCTCCAAGCCAGGGACAAATAGAGAGTAAGCACGTGGATGATATCAAAACCAAGCTTTCAAAGCCTCTGGATGCCTACCAGATCCCAACAGAGAACCAAGATCCTCCACTACTCCCTTTAGGAATCCCTGATATTCACCAGCCGCTGGCCTGCACCGATCCCCTCAGCCAAGAGGAGCAGCCTGGTTCTGAAAATGCTGATCTGGGAGAGAACAGCCGGAGTCGTCAGGACCTAGGGACACTTGAAAATGGGATTGAACCTAGCAGTGGTCTTGCAGACATTACTACACTGGCGGAGGATATTCACCTTCCCCAGCTCTTTAATCCTTTGAAAGATCTTGATCAATCCCAAGGTCCCAACGTGATCAAAGCTAAAGACACCAGAGCCATTAAGGTGAATCAGGTGCAGGAAAAGCCAAGTGTCATAAAGGTTCCCTCTGATCAACCCAGGAAGAACAAACAGAAAGCCTCTGAGCCTATCAGTGGCGCTCCCAAGGCCAAAATCCAGCCAAAGAATCCAGAGTGCCTGTTAGGGGGAGAAGTGGTTATATGCCACGCTGCAGTCAGTGACAGGGCTCCTGTGAACACGGCCAAGCACTCTCAAGGCAAACCTCAGAAAGCTGCATCCAGAAAGATCAGCAAAACTAAGAGCCACGGGCAGGAAAAGACCAAAAGGACCAGAGGGAGAAACAAGGCTGAGGAGAACAAGCAGTCAGGGAACAAAGTCAAGGCAGAAGAGAAGCCAGCAATCCCCCACACGAAGCGAAAGGAACACCAAACTGAGCTTCTCCAACAGAGCTTTCAAAAGCCTCGAACCTCCCTTGGCGTGCGCATGCTGGAGTCTGTGAAGGTTCTTCATGCGCTGGGGAAGAAGAATGAGACGAAAACTGGGCGCTCTTCCTGTCGGCTCTTGGGAAAGTCAAGCAACCCCAAAGACCCCCAGCCACCCCCAGCTATCCAGCCATGGCGGCATACCCCACGTGAGGGGAAGGGTCCTGAGAAAACGCAAGTCCAAGCCCAGAAACCAGACAGCAGTGCTGAAACAGAGTGTCCGTCTCCAGCCCAGTATGAGCGGCCTCCTCCTGGGAAGGTCAAGTTGATACCTCTGCCTTTTTCTGCCTGGGACAAGCCTCAAGCTCGACCCGCTCCTCGGAGGCCACAGTCTCTGGCCTCACATCGGCCTGCTGGGGCTTACCGTGCCCAGCCTGGTTCTACTGACTCAGCTCAACCTGCTGCAGCCAATTCATCCCAGCCAGCTCCTGCCTCTTTGCCAGGCCCCGCCAAACCAGCTCAGCCAACTGTGACCAACCCAACCCAACCGGCTTGGACCAACCATACCCAGCCTCGTGTCCCTCAGTCTGCTGCTCCTAGGCCTGCACCCTCCAAAACTTCATCTGGCGCTCCTCTCCAGCGGGAGCCTGTTCCCCCTGCTGTGAATAAGCGCCAGTCCCCACCCAAGCTCCAAACCCACTTTCTACTCCAAGACTTCAGCAAGCAACGAGTTCCATGGAGGGAACCCAACGTGCCTGAGCCAGTCATGTCAAAGCCCATCGAACAAGAGCAGAGGCCAGAGCGAGAGGCCATGAAGAGGCGGGCTCAACAACAACGGGAGAATGCTGCCAGATACACCTCTTCGGGCAAGCTGCAATTTTTCACCGAGAGGGAAAACGAAATGGAAATTGCCGACTACTACGGATACGTCAAGTGAGAGCTGCTAGGATTCTTGGTGCCACCTTGGCTACCAGCTGTTCTTCCATACACAGGTAAGACAGGTATAGAACTGAATAAGTAAATGGAATACAATTAATAGACGAGTAACAAACCTTTCGAATTTTCAGATGCTGCTAACTGGGGCGTGAGAAAGGAAGGACTGAAAGTTGGATGGGAGAATGAAGGAAAGGGGTAAAAACTGAGCAAAGAGGAAGGAACTTGGCCCAGGGCTAGGAAGGCCAAAAGAGACGTATGGATTTAGGAAAGGAAGCAGGAGCGAGGATGAAATGGCAGAAGTAAAAAGCAGGGTCAGAGGTCTGGGTTGAAAGAACACAATTGGAGTAGAGTTGAAGGTGACAGAAGATGAGTCTAGGTTTACTAGGAGAAATAGAAAAAGTCTCTCGGGGACGCTGGCCTTAAGTCTCACAACCACCAGATAGGTATTTCAGAAAACAAGAGGTTCAGGACACATCTCTGAAAGGTCTGAGTTGCCTTATTCAGGTGTGACTGTAGTGGGGGAATAGGGAAATCTACCAGAGAAGTGGCTAGGGCTCAGAGTTATCCTAGGGGCAGCTGACGACAGGGGCAGAGCCAAGGGAACTGCTGGATCAGGAGGCCCACGAACAAAGCAGGGGCATAGCCGCCTGTCACTTCCCTGCCAGGAAGGAAGCCAGGTATATTACTATAACCAAGGCACACTGGGGTCTTTACTGTATGGAGAACTTGGCTCCTGCCCGCAATCCTACGGCTCGGCGTCACACACAGGAAGTAGGGCCTCTGGGCAACCAGAAATGGGAATGGGACTGAAGGAGATTCAGCCCACAAATATCCGACCACCAGCTTCCACCTCTGCAATCTGCCACCCTGTGTCTGCTCAACGCATCACAGAAACAAGTTTTCAAGGTGAGTATACAGACGGCAGAGAAAAGTTGAACAATGAGGTCAGCATTCAAAAATGGGGTCAAATCGACAGCTGGGAAGGGGTGTAGAGACAGGTAGAATTTAGATCCTGAGCCTTTAATAACCACTACCTTCTCTCAGTGCTCTCTGTTTTTAGACTCTATATGAGAACACCTAGGGCTTCCCTGGTGGCGCCTGCCAATGCAGGGGACACGGGTTCGAGCCCTGGTCTGCGAAGATCCCACATGCCGTGCAGCAACTAAGCGCATGTGCCACAACGACGGAGCCTGCATTCTAGAGCCCGTGAGCCTCAACTACCGAAGCCCACGTGCCTACAGCCCATGCTCCGCAACAAGAGAAGCCACCGCGATGAGATGCCCGCACACCGCAACCGAGAGTAGCCCCCGCTAGCCGCCAACTAGAGAAAGCCCGTGCACAGCAATGAGAGACCCAGTGCAGCCAAAAACATAAATACGTAGAATAAATAAGTTCAAACAGTAAATAAATACATAAACATAAATTACAAAAAAAAACAACACCTAATGCAGGTGGGAAGGTGGGAGGGCCACTGTAGAGGTCATCTATGCTACATGTACAAGAACCCCGAGAGCACACCAATCGGTACCACACTTTTCACTGCTGTAGCCGATCATTCCCCCTGTACTGCCACACTGTAGCACTCCCTTCCCTCATCTACTGCTATAGTCTCTTTGGAAGGTGTTTCCGAACTCTTGTTATCAGAGTGCCAGTTGAACTGTCCTCACTTCCTTCATTTATACCAGGATTGAAGACCTTGTGGTCCGAGATCCTGTCCAGAGAGCAAGCAGGCTAAGGCTCTGTCTTTGTTGATGTATTTCATCAGAAAGGGCTCTACCCCCTCTCCTAGTTCATGGTGTGAAGTGTTCTTGGCCTCTCGGGAAAGTGGGGAGAATGGAAAGGACCCTATATGAGAATGCTAGGCTCTGTAAAACATTTCAGGTTTTTAAAAATAAGACTCATTTTGTATTGGACTGACAACAGTCCTATGAAATACAAAGAAGGCCGAGAATCAGTGACAGGAAAGGATCACCAGTAAGAACTACAGCAGTCACCGCTTACCTCGTAGCATAGGGCACTGTCCGTGATCCTTAAGAAGAGTTAGTAGAAATGCCTTGCCCATCTTGCCCCTGAACCCCTTGAAAGGTACACGACTGCTGTGTTGGTGTTTAGGGGGAGCATCTCACTTACCAGGGACTGACTTCTCCCTTGATTCCTCTGTAGTGATGGAGACTTCCCCGCTGATGAAAAATTCCCTGGGATTGCAACCTCCAAGCCAGACAGCTTTCCTATGGAATGACAGAGAACTTGTCAAGGTGAAACACCAGTCTGCGGGAGAAAGGGAGGAAGAGAATGATGGAAATCGTTTCTGGGAAACTATTTTTACATTATGTGTTGTTTGTTCCCGGTAAATAAACTGAAATCTTCTTAACAGTACAACAAAATCTAAACCACTAAAGCCAACAATACAGGAGTATAACGTTCGACAAAAATTTCTTTGGCTGCGCAGCATGTGGGATCTTAGCTCCCCAACCAGGGATTGAACCCACGCCTGCTGCGTTGGAAGCGCAGAGTCTTCACCACGGGACCACCGGGGAAGTCCCAGGACTATCACTTTTAAAGGAGAAGGTACAAACCCCTCGGTTCTATGAACTGGAGATTTTTAGTAAGAAGTCAATATATTTGTTGTTAGGCACATTTTATGTTAGGCTGTCTCCCTGCACAGGATGCAGGCGCCTTGAGAATGGAAGTCATATCCCTCTATAGTACGTCCCTCTTCTTTCTGCTTTGCAGTTTGCTGCTCCACTTGTTCAACCCCACCTAGTAATAACCTATACTTCCCTTGTTCCTGTTTTCCCATCTGGAAAACAGACAAAAGGCAACCAAA
The DNA here is from genome assembly GCF_965194805.1 of Balaenoptera borealis. Taxonomy (NCBI): domain Eukaryota; kingdom Metazoa; phylum Chordata; class Mammalia; order Artiodactyla; family Balaenopteridae; genus Balaenoptera; species Balaenoptera borealis. The sequence goes on from NW_028122969.1 coordinate 84,403, forward strand.
CAATGCAAAGGTCTCAACAAATAAGGGATATCCAAAACCAGAGATGGCCAGAACTTCTGTACCCCTGATGAAATAGTCCTCATACAAAACCTGATAATCAAATTCCTTAATGCTAGGAATCACAGTGAAAAATAGTATCTGAACTGACTTCTGTCAGATGAGTGAGAACTAAGGTTAATTCAGTGTATCTGAAGCATAGAAAGTGAGGGCAAAAGTGGCACAAGATGGGGCTAGAGAAGCAGAGAGGATTCTAGACCACGCAGAGTCTTAAAGGCCAACAGTGTGTTTTCTATTCTCAAAACAATGTTTGTGAGCGATGTTTATGAGCAACGTTCCAACTTGCTTTGAAGGTTTCTTGTGTGAAGAGTGGATTGGAAGGAAACAAGATATATGGACACTAGTTAGGACCTAATCGCAACAGACAGGCAAGTTCAGTATTAGGAAGTTGAGGAAGAGCTGGCTGACAGATTCCAAAGAAATTCAGGAGATGAACTGAAGCGGGCTTAATGGGGTAGGAGATGGAGGAAAGGAAGGTCTTAGGGAATTCAAGGGTTTACTGCACACATGAGCAAAGTCTCAAAATTAATCATTTGAACGTACAGAGGCGGATCTCCCAAATGACACCGGTTAGGAAGCAACGGTACGCCCTTTAGAATTCCTAGAGACAACACAAATCAACTGTTTCGATGGAAAATTCGGCGGGACTCTTGATTTCCATGGGAATACAGAGAAAAGAGACACTGATCTGGCTTGCAGGTATATTTAGGAAGCTGTTAGCCGGACATCACCTACTAGTATCATGTAAGTAGGCCGTCCGAAGTAGGAAGCTTAGGGGAAAAACCTGGAGGAAAACTTAAAAGCTTAAGCCACACCTCTACACTACACCACCTTTCACAATTTCTTCTCAGATAAGCATCATCCCCATCAGTGAAGAAACTCGTACCTCATAATAGGAAAAACAGGCCTAAAGATTCAATGTGTGTCTTGGGAGGTCCCATCTATGCGATATCTTCCTGGGACCAGAAAAGGCCCCAGGAAGATCAATCTCTGCACCCCTGAAAGCTTACCACCAAGGAAAATGACTAGGTCCATAGATTTCCTCCCTCAAACCAGCTTACCTCACACATAGATCATTAGCAACTCCGCCCTTACTCACATTATCACAGTCACAAGAGTGGTTAGGGAGAAAAGCACTAACCAGGGGAACTAAAACAGAGGCAATCCAGGCCAAGCTGGGCTGGTGGCAGATATCTTGCTCCTTACGCTCGGGTGCATAATGCGACTCACCACAGTGCCTTTTTCACAGACCCTTTTGAACGTTTCTCCACAGAATCCAACAGCTCAAGTTAGTTCATGACGCTTCAAGGTCAACAATCGTCAAGAGAAAAACATGCAATATGTCTTACAATGTTGGATTCCTTACAAACAGGACAAGGAGATAACCATGTAGACAAAACCAGAGCATTTGAAAACATCTGTATTCTACAAACACACCAGTGAATGCTATAAATAAGGTACTATGACATAAAACAAAATGAAAACTAGATGTGAGACTGTTCTCTTCAGTGTACAGACTTCATGGCAGTTGCTGCACACTATCTAGCTACTTAGATCTTTAACTCTCTGTTCTGTTAATACCAAATGAGGCCCAAGTGTGTCAACCTGTTTCCCACAGAAACCAAAAAGTCTACATGCATCTCTTTTCTCCTGTGCCCTTTCACCTTACCTGCTCCCAATTCTCCACCAACGTCCTCCTCTTTCTCTAATTATTCTCCTCTTCATTTTGCTTGGCCTTGCCCCCAAGCATGCAAGACAGAGAGTCCTAGAGGTCCAAGATTCTAGAGTGGCTGTTTGCAAGGCGGAGGAGATTACAGTAACTGCCACACTGTATATACTTCTGTGCAAAGAAAAAGGGACAGTGTTCAGAATGTCTCTCACATATAACAAGAGCTGGAGATGGCAGGATACCTGTGTGGCCCAAGGAACTAGAGCTAGCAAATTATGGGCCAAACAATTGCAACCAAAGGCTGGAAGAGGAAAGGTCTGCAACCAGCTCTGTCTCCTAGCTCTCTGGTATTTGCTGCCAACGGGCAGAGTCTATTTCGTGAAGCATCAAGCACTGAAAAGAAGACTCCTGCTGCTGGAAGGTGACAGGAAGTAACGTCCAATGCAAGATCAAGGCTTGTCCTCGAAGCAATGCCCATAATGGAAGAAAAAAAAAAAAGAGAAAGCGGAAGAGAAATGTTAAGTCGCAAGTCCAACCTGGCCCCCAGCCTAGCCCAGCCCAAGGAAGGTAGGAGTCAAGGAGAAGAAACTAAAAGAGAAGAGCCTTGGACCACAACATTCTCCACAAGGTACACTCAACAAACTTCACCCTACTCTTGAACCAAGTTACAAAAAGAGCTTCTTAATCCCTACTTTGGCTCCTTAAAAGCTGCTATCAGTTCACTCATTAGACACATATGATTTCAGAACAACTGTAATAGTTCAAACTAGATGGCTCTTTCCTTCCTAAGGATTATTAATTAAAGAAGATCTATATAGCTCTAAGTATATGATACATAAAATAGAATACTCTGTAGAATATAAGTAACTCTTAGTTCAGTGTATTAATGAACGTCTGTAAGAAATGTTGCAATGATTTCCCTAATGGAAGAGCCTGGGGGAGGTAAATCTGTCTTCTAGGATTTCCTCCCCAGAGCTCAGAAACTCAGGTGTTGTTTTAGCTCTCCTACACTCTCTTCACCCAAGCCCGCCTTCCTGTTGGGGATCGGACCTCCCTATTGGCTCTCTCATACCTTTCAACTGCCTGCTTTGTGACATCACTCTCCTACCAAACCTACTACCACTTGGTAGAGCCTTGGGGTTTCCGTGGAGCTGTTTGGACCAGTAACCAGTGACCTCTGTACTGGACACGTGCGCCGTTCAGCTGCAGCCACTCGGACATCCTCTAGTGTTGTCTCCTCATCCCTTGTACCTGCAGTGGATGCTTCCTCTTCTCTGACCATGTCAGGTAAGAAAAGAAACTTTGGAAAGTTTTGCGTTCGATTTCTTTTGCCCCTAAATTGAGTAAGTAGGAGATTCAAAATAGCATGGAATAATGAGGGAAAGTATTGAACTACAAGTCTGGAGACCTAATTTCAGTTTTGACTTTGACGTTTACTATCTGTGTGACTTTGGACAAATCACTGGCTGTCTCACAAAGCCTGTTGCTTTCCTTAACTGTTACGTTAGGATACCACGTTGGGTTGATCACTCTGATCCCCTTCTTTTCCAGTATTGAGCCTTAAAGGGTACCCATGTAGAAAACGAAATCAGACACTTCTCAAGAGTGTTTCAACAGAAACATAGAAAAGCCAGGGGACATAGAAAACTAGCAATATATACCAAGATGTTTCATCTCTAATGGTCTCCCTCCACTAGGATTTCGACTAGTTGAAAAGAGAGAATAGGGAGAGAGGATGGAGAGTACTGGGCTCTACAGGGAGGCACAGAGTCGAGCGTAAGGAAGTTTAGGATGGTTTTCATTAGCACAGGCCAACAGGCACCAAGAGATGGGAGAAAATGTAAGAATGAAGAGGGAAAGCATAGAGGAGCTCTCAAGAAAAACGGAGTTTGCAATGGAATGCTGATGGGAACCAAAGATTTTCAATTAAAGCAGAAACAGCACAGAGGGAAACCTGCTCAGAGCAGGGCAAAACCAAGTTGATGGTAGCAAACCCTTACATTAACAGACTAAGAAGGAAAGTAAGGCCAGAACAGGGGATCACCAGGAAAGGCAGCTTATCAGAAAAGTCATACTCCGTTTTCTTTCTTTTATTGCCTCTCTGAATACAGTTGGCCACTTGACAGTTTTGAATATAAACATTTTAGAAATACGTTTTAGAAATGATGCCTCCTATAAACAAGCAACCACAGTGGTTATCTAGGGGGCTGCTTTTCAGTGTTTTATTCTTTCTAATTTTTAAACTAGGTAGACATTTCACCAATTCAACATTTTAAGTGATATCTTCTAAATTGAATCAGAAGGACTATTTTCCTTGGTGTGATATGTAGGTTCTAAGGCAAGGCTGCTTTTCATTTTTACAGTTATTTCCTTCCTAACACAGAGAGCACATTGATCAACAGCCATCGTTCGCTTGTAGAGCTTAGCTACCGAAGAAGAAGAAGAAAAAGTCAAGCCCCACATCTCTAATTCCCCCCCCCACTTAGGGAATTCCCTGGCGGTCCAGTGCTTAGGACTCGGTGCTTTCACGGCCAGGGCCACGCGGCGCGGCCAAAGAAACAAAACAAACAAACATCCACGTTTATCGAAAACCATATTGTGGAGTCCTGTGGATTTTCTTACATTTGAAAATCTTTTTTAATTGGATTCTAGGCATGATGGTTTTTTGAGGTTTTGGGATGCCATCTTCTTGGATGCTGAAGATGATTCTAATCTAAGTTCTAGGATAAATCCAAAAACCTTCCTGATACATTTTAAGCTTCCTTTCTGCTTATTATATAAGCTATATTCATTGAAATATATATTTCTCCTAGGCTTAATACCTCTTACTTGCTGGGTAAAAATATGAAGGAGCACAATAATGAAACTCTTTTACACTTATTATTTTGCTGTCTGCTTCGTACCGGTTTTCATTGAAATACTTGTCTATATGTGTTGTGGCTACCTATACATGCACATTTATTGCATTCTGTTGCTTGTTATGCATTTTTTACTGACATACCTTCTCTGTCTGTATGCATTGGCTAGGAATTCATTCACCTCTATCACCTCCATCGTGTCTTCTGGTTAATAGTATTCACTAAAATAGAGTGGGCAAAATTCACTTTCATAATATTGCATGGATAGTACAGAATGCCATTTGTTAGTAAATTCATTAGGCTTCGATACTTGCCACATACCTCAGTTTTCATTAATATCTATGGATTTCTTTTTCGTTAACGTAATATGCTTGTCATGATTTTTCTTTGTCTTTCTAGAACTTATTGTATCTTCCTCCATATAAATCATACGCAATAGATCAGCTTATTCATCTATTAATTATTACTGCTATTATTATTGGTGGTGGTGTTATAACCACTTTATAGGTGAGGAATCTGAAGTAATCAGATAACTTTTCCCTTTCCAAAAGCACTTAAGAAATCCACTTTCGGGTAATCATTTTGAGGTAGGATGAGAAACCAGGCTTGAAGAGGGCAAAAATGACTCTTTCAATTCACCAGTTGGACTGAGCTGTACGTCACCTCTAGGTAATAGCGTGGGAACTGCACAAGCAAAGGGAGACACTGAAGACGACCATGGTAATAGCCGTACTGTTTTCTAATGGACAAAAAAAATGCCTATATTATAAGTTCTATTTCTCCTGCTTTCTGGCAGTATCATGCTCAGAGTGGAGTCCTGGCAAGGAAGTCAGGATACTTAGGTTCTGAAACCTGGTAATGATACTAACATAATGAGAGAACTTGAACAAGTCAACCCGACCTCTCTGAGCCTCAGTTTCCTTACTCACGAAATGAGACTGAGAACATCGAAGTTCTCTAAGGGCCTCCTAGTTCTAAAATGCTTCCAGTCTAGGAAATAGCATAGAAGTCAATACGAGTGCAGGCTGAAGGGAAAGACAGGGCAGGGAGAAGGTTGCTTCCAGCCTAGAGAACAATCTCTGAACCACACCACTTGGCTCTTCTGCCCGTCTGTGCCCAAGATGGGAGCACAGGCAGTTAATAGAGAAGAGTGGAAAACTGCTCAGTCCTTACAGCCATCATTAACTGTCTGATTTTGGGTTTCTCAGGAAGTAGTGATAGTAGAGGTGTCCTGATAGCAAGAACCTTCAGATGATGCCGTTCCTCAAACGTAGTGAGAATTTCTCAACCTCCCTGAGTTTTTCATGACCCTCTTGTTCTTACAGAAAATTTCCAACATCCATCTCTACTTGGAACTCTAAATTCTCTGCAGCATTCTCCTCCTGTGGTGAGCAATGCAACTTCCCTAACACGAAGTGTCTGCAACTTCTCCAGAGTCTCTGCCCCTGCCGTCAGTTCGGCATCGGCTACCGGTACCCCTTTCCAGACACTCATGGGTAGTGCCTACCTTTACCAACATTCTAGCACGACTATGTTATCTGGAGTTACTGACCACAGCCAGATCTCCACTTCAGCTGCTTCCTATCCAGGTGTTCTTGAGTGGGACATCACAGCAAGCACTGAAAAGAATTCTTCTTCACTCGGAGACTTTACTCTGGCACTCACTGACCGCCACACAGCTGCCTCCTCCATGTTTCTGGCAGCCCAGTATGATAAAACTTCAGACGCCAAGAACATGGTCCCTCTACATCCATCGCTTTCTGCCAGCCTTGCTCAGGGAACACCATCTCAGATTCCAAATCAGGGGCAGAGCCGCCTGCCACTTCCCTGCCAGGAAGGAAGCCAGGTATATTACTATAACCAAGGCACACTGGAGTCTTTACTGTATGGAGAACTTGGCTCCTGCCCGCAATCCTACGGCTCGGCGTCATACACAGGAAGTCGGGCCTCTGGGCAACCAGAAATGGGAATGGGACTGAAGGAGATTCAGCCCACAAATATCCGACCACCAGCTTCCACCTCTGCAGTCTGCCACCCTGTGTCTGCTCAACGCATCACAGAAACAAGTTTTCAAGGTGAGTATAACAAACGCCAGAGAAAGTTGAAGAATGAGGTCGGCACTCAAAAATGGGGTCAAATCGACAGCTGGGAAGGGGTGTAGAGGCAGGTAGAATTTAGATCCTGAGCCTTTAATAACCACTACCTTCGCTCAGTGCCCTCTGTTTTTAGACTCTCTATGAGAACACCTAGGGCTTCCCTGGTGGCGCCGTGGTTAAGAATCCGCCTGCCAATGCAATGCGGGGGACACGGGTTCGAGCCCTGGTCTGCGAAGATCCCACATGCCGTGCAGCAACTAAGCGCATGTGCCACAACGACGGAGCCTGCATTCTAGAGCCCGTGAGCCTCAACTACCGAAGCCCACGTGCCTACAGCCCATGCTCCGCAACAAGAGAAGCCACCGCGATGAGAAGCCCGCACACCGCAACCAAGAGTAGCCCCCGCTAGCCGCCAACTAGAGAAAGCCCGTGCACAGCAATGAGAGACCCAGTGCAGCCAAAAAAATAAATACGTAGAATAAATAAGTTCAAACAGTAAATAAATACATAAACATAAATTACAAAAAAAAGAACACCTAATGCAGGTGGGAAGGTGGGAGGGCCACTGTAGAGGTCATCTATGCTACATGTACAAGAACCCCGAGAGCACACCAATCGGTACCACACTTTTCACTGCTGTAGCCGATCGTTCCCCCTGTACTGCCACACTGTAGCACTCCCTTCCCTCATCTACTGCTATAGTCTCTTCGGAAGGTGTTTCAGAACTCTTGTTATGTGAGTGCCAGTTGAACTGTCCTCACTTCCTTCATTTATACCAGGATTGAAGACCTTGTGGTCCGAGATCCTGTCCAGAGAGCAAGCAGGCTAAGACTCTGTCTTTGTTGATGTGTTTCATCAGCAAGGGCTCTACCCCCTCTCCTAGTTCATGGTGTGACGTGTTCTTGGCCTCTCGGGAAAGTGGGGAGAATGGAAAGGACCCTATATGAGAATGCTAGGCTTTGTAAAACATTTCAGGTTTTTAAAAATAAGACTCATTTTGTATTGGACTTATAACAGTCCTATGAAATACAAAGCGAGCCGAGAATCAGTGACAGGAAAGGCTCACCAGTAAGAATTACAACAGTCACCGCTTACCTCGTAGCATAGGGCACTGTCCGTGATCCTTAAGAAGAGTTAGTAGAAATGCCTTGCCCATCTTGCCCCTGAACCCCTTGAAAGGTACATGACTGCTGTGTTGGTGTTTAGGGGGAGCATCTCACTTACCAGGGACTGACTTCTCCCTTGATCCCTTTGTAGGGATGGAGACCTCCCCCCTGGTGATGAAAAATTCCCTGGGATTGCAACCTCCAAGCCAGACGTTTTGTGTGACACAAAGTCAAGAACTCCCCAAGTCCTGCAGTAGCAGAAACAGCCACATACTTGAGAGTAACCCACCATCTGAACTTGGGGACATTTCAGTGACAGCTCCAGTCCAGAGTGCCAGGCGTCTCCTGGCCCTGCCTCCAGCTCCAAGCCAGGGACAAATAGAGAGTAAGCACGTGGATGATATCAAAACCAAGCTTTCAAAGCCTCTGGATGCCTACCAGATCCCAACAGAGAACCAAGATCCTCCACTACTCCCTTTAGGAATCCCTGATATTCACCAGCCGCTGGCCTGCACCGATCCCCTCAGCCAAGAGGAGCAGCCTGGTTCTGAAAATGCTGATCTGGGAGAGAACAGCCGGAGTCGTCAGGACCTAGGGACACTTGAAAATGGGATTGAACCTAGCAGTGGTCTTGCAGACATTACTACACTGGCGGAGGATATTCACCTTCCCCAGCTCTTTAATCCTTTGAAAGATCTTGATCAATCCCAAGGTCCCAACGTGATCAAAGCTAAAGACACCAGAGCCATTAAGGTGAATCAGGTGCAGGAAAAGCCAAGTGTCATAAAGGTTCCCTCTGATCAACCCAGGAAGAACAAACAGAAAGCCTCTGAGCCTATCAGTGGCGCTCCCAAGGCCAAAATCCAGCCAAAGAATCCAGAGTGCCTGTTAGGGGGAGAAGTGGTTATATGCCACGCTGCAGTCAGTGACAGGGCTCCTGTGAACACGGCCAAGCACTCTCAAGGCAAACCTCAGAAAGCTGCATCCAGAAAGATCAGCAAAACTAAGAGCCACGGGCAGGAAAAGACCAAAAGGACCAGAGGGAGAAACAAGGCTGAGGAGAACAAGCAGTCAGGGAACAAAGTCAAGGCAGAAGAGAAGCCAGCAATCCCCCACACGAAGCGAAAGGAACACCAAACTGAGCTTCTCCAACAGAGCTTTCAAAAGCCTCGAACCTCCCTTGGCGTGCGCATGCTGGAGTCTGTGAAGGTTCTTCATGCGCTGGGGAAGAAGAATGAGACGAAAACTGGGCGCTCTTCCTGTCGGCTCTTGGGAAAGTCAAGCAACCCCAAAGACCCCCAGCCACCCCCAGCTATCCAGCCATGGCGGCATACCCCACGTGAGGGGAAGGGTCCTGAGAAAACGCAAGTCCAAGCCCAGAAACCAGACAGCAGTGCTGAAACAGAGTGTCCGTCTCCAGCCCAGTATGAGCGGCCTCCTCCTGGGAAGGTCAAGTTGATACCTCTGCCTTTTTCTGCCTGGGACAAGCCTCAAGCTCGACCCGCTCCTCGGAGGCCACAGTCTCTGGCCTCACATCGGCCTGCTGGGGCTTACCGTGCCCAGCCTGGTTCTACTGACTCAGCTCAACCTGCTGCAGCCAATTCATCCCAGCCAGCTCCTGCCTCTTTGCCAGGCCCCGCCAAACCAGCTCAGCCAACTGTGACCAACCCAACCCAACCGGCTTGGCCCAACCATACCCAGCCTCGTGTCCCTCAGTCTGCTGCTCCTAGGCCTGCACCCTCCAAAACTTCATCTGGCGCTCCTCTCCAGCAGGAGCCTGTTCCCCCTGCTGTGAATAAGCGCCAGTCCCCACCCAAGCTCCAAACCCACTTTCTACTCCAAGACTTCAGCAAGCAACGAGTTCCATGGAGGGAACCCAACGTGCCTGAGCCAGTCATGTCAAAGCCCATCGAACAAGAGCAGAGGCCAGAGCGAGAGGCCATGAAGAGGCGGGCTCAACAACAACGGGAGAATGCTGCCAGATACACCTCTTCGGGCAAGCTGCAATTTTTCACCGAGAGGGAAAACGAAATGGAAATTGCCGACTACTACGGATACGTCAAGTGAGAGCTGCTAGGATTCTTGGTGCCACCTTGGCTACCAGCTGTTCTTCCATACACAGGTAAGACAGGTATAGAACTGAATAAGTAAATGGAATACAATTAATAGACGAGTAACAAACCTTTCGAATTTTCAGATGCTGCTAACTGGGGCGTGAGAAAGGAAGGACTGAAAGTTGGATGGGAGAATGAAGGAAAGGGGTAAAAACTGAGCAAAGAGGAAGGAACTTGGCCCAGGGCTAGGAAGGCCAAAAGAGACGTATGGATTTAGGAAAGGAAGCAGGAGCGAGGATGAAATGGCAGAAGTAAAAAGCAGGGTCAGAGGTCTGGGTTGAAAGAACACAATTGGAGTAGAGTTGAAGGTGACAGAAGATGAGTCTAGGTTTACTAGGAGAAATAGAAAAAGTCTCTCGGGGACGCTGGCCTTAAGTCTCACAACCACCAGATAGGTATTTCAGAAAACAAGAGGTTCAGGACACATCTCTGAAAGGTCTGAGTTGCCTTATTCAGGTGTGACTGTAGTGGGGGAATAGGGAAATCTACCAGAGAAGTGGCTAGGGCTCAGAGTTATCCTAGGGGCAGCTGACGACAGGGGCAGAGCCAAGGGAACTGCTGGATCAGGAGGCCCACGAACAAAGCAGGGGCATAGCCGCCTGTCACTTCCCTGCCAGGAAGGAAGCCAGGTATATTACTGTAACCAAGGCACACTGGGGTCTTTACTGTATGGAGAACTTGGCTCCTGCCCGCAATCCTACGGCTCGGCGTCACACACAGGAAGTAGGGCCTCTGGGCAACCAGAAATGGGAATGGGACTGAAGGAGATTCAGCCCACAAATATCCGACCACCAGCTTCCACCTCTGCAGTCTGCCACCCTGTGTCTGCTCAACGCATCACAGAAACAAGTTTTCAAGGTGAGTATACAGACGGCAGAGAAAAGTTGAACAATGAGGTCAGCATTCAAAAATGGGGTCAAATCGACAGCTGGGAAGGGGTGTAGAGACAGGTAGAATTTAGATCCTGAGCCTTTAATAACCACTACCTTCTCTCAGTGCTCTCTGTTTTTAGACTCTATATGAGAACACCTAGGGCTTCCCTGGTGGCGCCTGCCAATGCAGGGGACACGGGTTCGAGCCCTGGTCTGCGAAGATCCCACATGCCGTGCAGCAACTAAGCGCATGTGCCACGACGACGGAGCCTGCATTCTAGAGCCCGTGAGCCTCAACTACCGAAGCCCACGTGCCTACAGCCCATGCTCCGCAACAAGAGAAGCCACCGCGATGAGATGCCCGCACACCGCAACCGAGAGTAGCCCCCGCTAGCCGCCAACTAGAGAAAGCCCGTGCACAGCAATGAGAGACCCAGTGCAGCCAAAAACATAAATACGTAGAATAAATAAGTTCAAACAGTAAATAAATACATAAACATAAATTACAAAAAAAAAGAACACCTAATGCAGGTGGGAAGGTGGGAGGGCCACCGTAGAGGTCATCTATGCTACATGTACAAGAACCCCGAGAGCACACCAATCGGTACCACACTTTTCACTGCTGTAGCCGATCGTTCCCCCTGTACTGCCACACTGTAGCACTCCCTTCCCTCATCTACTGCTATAGTCTCTTCGGAAGGTGTTTCCGAACTCTTGTTATGAGAGTGCCAGTTGAACTGTCCTCACTTCCTTCATTTATACCAGGATTGAAGACCTTGTGGTCCGAGATCCTGTCCAGAGAGCAAGCAGGCTAAGGCTCTGTCTTTGTTGATGTATTTCATCAGAAAGGGCTCTACCCCCTCTCCTAGTTCATGGTGTGAAGTGTTCTTGGCCTCTCGGGAAAGTGGGGAGAATGGAAAGGACCCTATATGAGAATGCTAGGCTCTGTAAAACATTTCAGGTTTTTAAAAATAAGACTCATTTTGTATTGGACTGACAACAGTCCTATGAAATACAAAGAAAGCCGAGAATCAGTGACAGGAAAGGATCACCAGTAAGAACTACAGCAGTCACCGCTTACCTCGTAGCATAGGGCACTGTCCGTGATCCTTAAGAAGAGTTAGTAGAAATGCCTTGCCCATCTTGCCCCTGAACCCCTTGAAAGGTACACGACTGCTGTGTTGGTGTTTAGGGGGAGCATCTCACTTACCAGGGACTGACTTCTCCCTTGATTCCTCTGTAGTGATGGAGACTTCCCCGCTGATGAAAAATTCCCTGGGATTGCAACCTCCAAGCCAGACAGCTTTCCTATGGAATGACAGAGAACTTGTCAAGGTGAAACACCAGTCTGCGGGAGAAAGGGAGGAAGAGAATGATGGAAATCGTTTCTGGGAAACTATTTTTACATTATGTGTTGTTTGTTCCCGGTAAATAAACTGAAATCTTCTTAACAGTACAACAAAATCTAAACCACTAAAGCCAACAATACAGGAGTATAACGTTCGAAAAAAATTTCTTTGGCTGCGCAGCATGTGGGATCTTAGCTCCCCAACCAGGGATTGAACCCACGCCTGCTGCATTGGAAGCGCAGAGTCTTCACCACGGGACCACCGGGGAAGTCCCAGGACTATCACTTTTAAAGGAGAAGGTACAAACCCCTCGGTTCTATGAACTGGAGATTTTTAGTAAGAAGTCAATATATTTGTTGTTAGGCACATTTTATGTTAGGCTGTCTCCCTGCACAGGATGCAGGCGCCTTGAGAATGGAAGTCATATCCCTCTATAGTACGTCCCTCTTCTTTCTGCTTTGCAGTTTGCTGCTCCACTTGTTCAACCCCACCTAGTAATAACCTATACTTCCCTTGTTCCTGTTTTCCCATCTGGAAAACAGACAAAAGGCAACCAAACAACGCAAAGGTCTCAACAAATAAGGGATATCCAAAACCAGAGATGGCCAGAACTTCTGTACCCCTGATGAAATAGTCCTCATACAAAACCTGATAATCAAATTCCTTAATGCTAGGAATCACAGTGAAAAATAGTATCTGAACTGACTTCTGTCAGATGAGTGAGAACTAAGGTTAATTCAGTGTATCTGAAGCATAGAAAGTGAGGGCAAAAGTGGCACAAGATGGGGCTAGAGAAGCAGAGAGGATTCTAGACCACGCAGAGTCTTAAAGGCCAACAGTGTGTTTTCTATTCTCAAAACAATGCTTGTGAGCGATGTTTATGAGCAACGTTCCAACTTGCTTTGAAGGTTTCTTGTGTGAAGAGTGGATTGGAAGGAAACAAGATATATGGACACCAGTTAGGACCTAATCGCAACAGACAGGCAAGTTCAGTATTAGGAAGTTGAGGAAGAGCTGGCTGACAGATTCCAAAGAAATTCAGGAGATGAACTGAAGCGGGCTTAATGGGGTAGGAGATGGAGGAAAGGAAGGTCTTAGGGAATTCAAGGGTTTACTGCACACATGAGCAAAGTCTCAAAATTAATCATTTGAACGTACAGAGGCGGATCTCCCAAATGACACCGGTTAGGAAGCAACGGTACGCCCTTTAGAATTCCTAGAGACAACACAAATCAACTGTTTCGATGGAAAATTCGGCGGGACTCTTGATTTCCATGGGAATACAGAGAAAAGAGACACTGATCTGGCTTGCAGGTATATTTAGGAAGTTGTTAGCCGGACATCACCTACTAGTATCATGTAAGTAGGCCGTCCGAAGTAGGAAGCTTAGGGGAAAAACCTGGAGGAAAACTTAAAAGCTTAAGCCACACCTCTACACTACACCACCTTTCACAATTTCTTCTCAGATAAGCATCATCCCCATCAGTGAAGAAACTCGTTCGTACCTCATAATAGGAAAAACAGGCCTAAAGATTCAATGTGTGTCTTGGGAGGTCCCATCTATGCGATATCTTCCTGGGACCAGAAAAGGCCCCAGGAAGATCCATCTCTGCACCCCTGAAAGCTTACCACCAAGGAAAATGACTAGGTCCATAGATTTCCTCCCTCAAACCAGCTTACCTCACACATAGATCATTAGCAACTCCGCCCTTACTCACATTATCACAGTCACAAGAGTGGTTAGGGAGAAAAGCACTAACCAGGGGAACTAAAACAGAGGCAATCCAGGCCAAGCTGGGCTGGTGGCAGATATCTTGCTCCTTACGCTCGGGTGCATAATGCGACTCACCACAGTGCCTTTTTCACAGACCCTTTTGAACGTTTCTCCACAGAATCCAACAGCTCAAGTTAGTTCATGACGCTTCAAGGTCAACAATCGTCAAGAGAAAAACATGCAATATGTCTTACAATGTTGGATTCCTTACAAACAGGACAAGGAGATAACCATGTAGACAAAACCAGAGCATTTGAAAACATCTGTATTCTACAAACACACCAGTGAATGCTATAAATAAGGTACTATGACATAAAACAAAATGAAAACTAGATGTGAGACTGTTCTCTTCAGTGTACAGACTTCATGGCAGTTGCTGCACACTATCTAGCTACTTAGATCTTTAACTCTCTGTTCTGTTAATACCAAATGAGGCCCAAGTGTGTCAACCTGTTTCCCACAGAAACCAAAAAGTCTACATGCATCTCTTTTCTCCTGTGCCCTTTCACCTTACCTGCTCCCAATTCTCCACCAACGTCCTCCTCTTTCTCTAATTATTCTCCTCTTCATTTTGCTTGGCCTTGCCCCCAAGCATGCAAGACAGAGAGTCCTAGAGGTCCAAGATTCTAGAGTGGCTGTTTGCAAGGCGGAGGAGATTACAGTAACTGCCACACTGTATATACTTCTGTGCAAAGAAAAAGGGACAGTGTTCAGAATGTCTCTCACATATAACAAGAGCTGGAGATGGCAGGATACCTGTGTGGCCCAAGGAACTAGAGCTAGCAAATTATGGGCCAAACAATTGCAACCAAAGGCTGGAAGAGGAAAGGTCTGCAACCAGCTCTGTCTCCTAGCTCTCTGGTATTTGCTGCCAACGGGCAGAGTCTATTTCGTGAAGCATCAAGCACTGAAAAGAAGACTCCTGCTGCTGGAAGTTGACAGGAAGTAACGTCCAATGCAAGATCAAGGCTTGTCCTCGAAGCAATGCCCATAATGGAAGAAAAAAAAAAAAGAGAAAGCGGAAGAGAAATGTTAAGTCGCAAGTCCAACCTGGCCCCCAGCCTAGCCCAGCCCAAGGAAGGTAGGAGTCAAGGAGAAGAAACTAAAAGAGAAGAGCCTTGGACCACAACATTCTCCACAAGGTACACTCAACAAACTTCACCCTACTCTTGAACCAAGTTACAAAGAGAGCTTCTTAATCCCTACTTTGGCTCCTTAAAAGCTGCTATCAGTTCACTCATTAGACACATATGATTTCAGAACAACTGTAATAGTTCAAACTAGATGGCTCTTTCCTTCCTAAGGATTATTAATTAAAGAAGATCTATATAGCTCTAAGTATATGATACATAAAATAGAATACTCTGTAGAATATAAGTAACTCTTAGTTCAGTGTATTAATGAACGTCTGTAAGAAATGTGGCAATGATTTCCCTAATGGAAGAGCCTGGGGGAGGTAAATCTGTCTTCTAGGATTTCCTCCCCAGAGCTCAGAAACTCAGGTGTTGTTTTAGCTCTCCTACACTCTCTTCACCCAAGCCCGCCTTCCTGTTGGGGATCGGACCTCCCTATTGGCTCTCTCATACCTTTCAACTGCCTGCTTTGTGACATCACTCTCCTACCAAACCTACTACCACTTGGTAGAGTCTTGGGGTTTCCGTGGAGCTGTTTGGACCAGTAACCAGTGACCTCTGTACTGGACACGTGCGCCGTTCAGCTGCAGCCACTCGGACATCCTCTAGTGTTGTCTCCTCATCCCTGGTACCTGCAGTGGATGCTTCCTCTTCTCTGACCATGTCAGGTAAGAAAAGAAACTTTGGAAAGTTTTGCGTTCGATTCTTTTGCCCCTAAATTGAGTAGGAGATTCAAAATAGCATGGAAAAATGAGGGAAAGTATTGAACTACACGTCTGGAGACCTAATTTCACTTTTGACTTTGACGTTTACTATCTGTGTGACTTTGGACAAATCACTGGCTGTCTCACAAAGCCTGTTGCTTTCCTTAACTGTTACGTTAGGATACCACGTTGGGTTGATCACTCTGATCCCCTTCTTTTCCAGTATTGAGCCTTAAAGGGTACCCATGTAGAAAACGAAATCAGACACTTCTCAAGAGTGTTTCAACAGAAACATAGAAAAGCCAGGGGACATAGAAAACTAGCAATATATACCAAGATGTTTCATCTCTAATGGTCTCCCTCCACTAGGATTTCGACTAGTTGAAAAGAGAGAATAGGGAGAGAGGATGGAGAGTACTGGGCTCTACAGGGAGGCACAGAGTCGAGCGTAAGGAAGTTTAGGATGGTTTTCATTAGCACAGGCCAACAGGCACCAAGAGATGGGAGAAAATGTAAGAATGAAGAGGGAAAGCATAGAGGAGCTCTCAAGAAAAACGGAGTTTGCAATGGAATGCTGATGGGAACCAAAGATTTTCAATTAAAGCAGAAACAGCACAGAGGGAAACCTGCTCAGAGCAGGGCAAAACCAAGTTGATGGTAGCAAACCCTTACATTAACAGACTAAGAAGGAAAGTAAGGCCAGAACAGGGGATCACCAGGAAAGGCAGCTTATCAGAAAAGTCATACTCCGTTTTCTTTCTTTTATTGCCTCTCTGAATACAGTTGGCCACTTGACAGTTTTGAATATAAACATTTTAGAAATACGTTTTAGAAATGATGCCTCCTATAAACAAGCAACCACAGTGGTTATCTAGGGGGCTGCTTTTCAGTGTTTTATTCTTTCTAATTTTTAAACTAGGTAGACATTTCACCAATTCAACATTTTAAGTGATATCTTCTAAATTGAATCAGAAGGACTATTTTCCTTGGTGTGATATGTAGGTTCTAAGGCAAGGCTGCTTTTCATTTTTACAGTTATTTCCTTCCTAACACAGAGAGCACATTGATCAACAGCCATCGTTCGCTTGTAGAGCTTAGCTACCGAAGAAGAAGAAGAAAAAGTCAAGCCCCACATCTCTAATTCCCCCCCCCACTTAGGGAATTCCCTGGCGGTCCAGTGCTTAGGACTCGGTGCTTTCACGGCCAGGGCCACGCGGCGCGGCCAAAGAAACAAAACAAACAAACATCCACGTTTATCGAAAACCATATTGTGGAGTCCTGTGGATTTTCTTACATTTGAAAATCTTTTTTAATTGGATTCTAGGCATGATGGTTTTTTGAGGTTTTGGGATGCCATCTTCTTGGATGCTGAAGATGATTCTAATCTAAGTTCTAGGATAAATCCAAAAACCTTCCTGATACATTTTAAGCTTCCTTTCTGCTTATTATATAAGCTATATTCATTGAAATATATATTTCTCCTAGGCTTAATACCTCTTACTTGCTGGGTAAAAATATGAAGGAGCACAATAATGAAACTCTTTTACACTTATTATTTTGCTGTCTGCTTCGTACCGGTTTTCATTGAAATACTTGTCTATATGTGTTGTGGCTACCTATACATGCACATTTATTGCATTCTGTTGCTTGTTATGCATTTTTTACTGACATACCTTCTCTGTCTGTATGCATTGGCTAGGAATTCATTCACCTCTATCACCTCCATCGTGTCTTCTGGTTAATAGTATTCACTAAAATAGAGTGGGCAAAATTCACTTTCATAATATTGCATGGATAGTACAGAATGCCATTTGTTAGTAAATTCATTAGGCTTCGATACTTGCCACATACCTCAGTTTTCATTAATATCTATGGATTTCTTTTTCGTTAACGTAATATGCTTGTCATGATTTTTCTTTGTCTTTCTAGAACTTATTGTATCTTCCTCCATATAAATCATACGCAATAGATCAGCTTATTCATCTATTAATTATTACTGCTATTATTATTGGTGGTGGTGTTATAACCACTTTATAGGTGAGGAATCTGAAGTAATCAGATAACTTTTCCCTTTCCAAAAGCACTTAAGAAATCCACTTTCGGGTAATCATTTTGAGGTAGGATGAGAAACCAGGCTTGAAGAGGGCAAAAATGACTCTTTCAATTCACCAGTTGGACTGAGCTGTACGTCACCTCTAGGTAATAGCGTGGGAACTGCACAAGCAAAGGGAGACACTGAAGACGACCATGGTAATAGCCGTACTGTTTTCTAATGGACAAAAAAAATGCCTATATTATAAGTTCTATTTCTCCTGCTTTCTGGCAGTATCATGCTCAGAGTGGAGTCCTGGCAAGGAAGTCAGGATACTTAGGTTCTGAAACCTGGTAATGATACTAACATAATGAGAGAACTTGAACAAGTCAACCCGACCTCTCTGAGCCTCAGTTTCCTTACTCACGAAATGAGACTGAGAACATCGAAGTTCTCTAAGGGCCTCCTAGTTCTAAAATGCTTCCAGTCTAGGAAATAGCATAGAAGTCAATACGAGTGCAGGCTGAAGGGAAAGACAGGGCAGGGAGAAGGTTGCTTCCAGCCTAGAGAACAATCTCTGAACCACACCACTTGGCTCTTCTGCCCGTCTGTGCCCAAGATGGGAGCACAGGCAGTTAATAGAGAAGAGTGGAAAACTGCTCAGTCCTTACAGCCATCATTAACTGTCTGATTTTGGGTTTCTCAGGAAGTAGTGATAGTAGAGGTGTCCTGATAGCAAGAACCTTCAGATGATGCCGTTCCTCAAACGTAGTGAGAATTTCTCAACCTCCCTGAGTTTTTCATGACCCTCTTGTTCTTACAGAAAATTTCCAACATCCATCTCTACTTGGAACTCTAAATTCTCTGCAGCATTCTCCTCCTGTGGTGAGCAATGCAACTTCCCTAACACGAAGTGTCTGCAACTTCTCCAGAGTCTCTGCCCCTGCCGTCAGTTCGGCATCGGCTACCGGTACCCCTTTCCAGACACTCATGGGTAGTGCCTACCTTTACCAACATTCTAGCACGACTATGTTATCTGGAGTTACTGACCACAGCCAGATCTCCACTTCAGCTGCTTCCTATCCAGGTGTTCTTGAGTGGGACATCACAGCAAGCACTGAAAAGAATTCTTCTTCACTCGGAGACTTTACTCTGGCACTCACTGACCGCCACACAGCTGCCTCCTCCATGTTTCTGGCAGCCCAGTATGATAAAACTTCAGACGCCAAGAACATGGTCCCTCTACATCCATCGCTTTCTGCCAGCCTTGCTCAGGGAACACCATCTCAGATTCCAAATCAGGGGCAGAGCCGCCTGCCACTTCCCTGCCAGGAAGGAAGCCAGGTATATTACTATAACCAAGGCACACTGGAGTCTTTACTGTATGGAGAACTTGGCTCCTGCCCGCAATCCTACGGCTCGGCGTCATACACAGGAAGTCGGGCCTCTGGGCAACCAGAAATGGGAATGGGACTGAAGGAGATTCAGCCCACAAATATCCGACCACCAGCTTCCACCTCTGCAGTCTGCCACCCTGTGTCTGCTCAACGCATCACAGAAACAAGTTTTCAAGGTGAGTATAACAAACGCCAGAGAAAGTTGAAGAATGAGGTCGGCATTCAAAAATGGGGTCAAATCGACAGCTGGGAAGGGGTGTAGAGGCAGGTAGAATTTAGATCCTGAGCCTTTAATAACCACTACCTTCGCTCAGTGCGCTCTGTTTTTAGACTCTATATGAGAACACCTAGGGCTTCCCTGGTGGCGCCGTGGTTAAGAATCCGCCTGCCAATGCAATGCGGGGGACACGGGTTCGAGCCCTGGTCTGCGAAGATCCCACATGCCGTGCAGCAACTAAGCGCATGTGCCACAACGACGGAGCCTGCATTCTAGAGCCCGTGAGCCTCAACTACCGAAGCCCACGTGCCTACAGCCCATGCTCCGCAACAAGAGAAGCCACCGCGATGAGAAGCCCGCACACCGCAACCGAGAGTAGCCCCCGCTAGCCGCCAACTAGAGAAAGCCCGTGCACAGCAATGAGAGACCCAGTGCAGCCAAAAAAATAAATACGTAGAATAAATAAGTTCAAACAGTAAATAAATACATAAACATAAATTACAAAAAAAAGAACACCTAATGCAGGTGGGAAGGTGGGAGGGCCACTGTAGAGGTCATCTATGCTACATGTACAAGAACGCCGAGAGCACACCAATCGGTACCACACTTTTCACTGCTGTAGCCGATCGTTCCCCCTGTACTGCCACACTGTAGCACTCCCTTCCCTCATCTACTGCTATAGTCTCTTCGGAAGGTGTTTCAGAACTCTTGTTATGTGAGTGCCAGTTGAACTGTCCTCACTTCCTTCATTTATACCAGGATTGAAGACCTTGTGGTCCGAGATCCTGTCCAGAGAGCAAGCAGGCTAAGACTCTGTCTTTGTTGATGTATTTCATCAGCAAGGGCTCTACCCCCTCTCCTAGTTCATGGTGTGACGTGTTCTTGGCCTCTCGGGAAAGTGGGGAGAATGGAAAGGACCCTATATGAGAATGCTAGGCTTTGTAAAACATTTCAGGTTTTTAAAAATAAGACTCATTTTGTATTGGACTTATAACAGTCCTATGAAATACAAAGCGAGCCGAGAATCAGCGACAGGAAAGGCTCACCAGTAAGAATTACAACAGTCACCGCTTACCTCGTAGCATAGGGCACTGTCCATGATCCTTAAGAAGAGTTAGTAGAAATGCCTTGCCCATCTTGCCCCTGAACCCCTTGAAAGGTACACGACTGCTGTGTTGGTGTTTAGGGGGAGCATCTCACTTACCAGGGACTGACTTCTCCCTTGATCCCTTTGTAGGGATGGAGACCTCCCCCCTGGTGATGAAAAATTCCCTGGGATTGCAACCTCCAAGCCAGACGTTTTGTGTGACACAAAGTCAAGAACTCCCCAAGTCCTGCAGTAGCAGAAACAGCCACATACTTGAGAGTAACCCACCATCTGAACTTGGGGACATTTCAGTGACAGCTCCAGTCCAGAGTGCCAGGCGTCTCCTGGCCCTGCCTCCAGCTCCAAGCCAGGGACAAATAGAGAGTAAGCACGTGGATGATATCAAAACCAAGCTTTCAAAGCCTCTGGATGCCTACCAGATCCCAACAGAGAACCAAGATCCTCCACTACTCCCTTTAGGAATCCCTGATATTCACCAGCCGCTGGCCTGCACCGATCCCCTCAGCCAAGAGGAGCAGCCTGGTTCTGAAAATGCTGATCTGGGAGAGAACAGCCGGAGTCGTCAGGACCTAGGGACACTTGAAAATGGGATTGAACCTAGCAGTGGTCTTGCAGACATTACTACACTGGCGGAGGATATTCACCTTCCCCAGCTCTTTAATCCTTTGAAAGATCTTGATCAATCCCAAGGTCCCAACGTGATCAAAGCTAAAGACACCAGAGCCATTAAGGTGAATCAGGTGCAGGAAAAGCCAAGTGTCATAAAGGTTCCCTCTGATCAACCCAGGAAGAACAAACAGAAAGCCTCTGAGCCTATCAGTGGCGCTCCCAAGGCCAAAATCCAGCCAAAGAATCCAGAGTGCCCGTTAGGGGGAGAAGTGGTTACATGCCACGCTGCAGTCAGTGACAGGGCTCCTGTGAACACGGCCAAGCACTCTCAAGGCAAACCTCAGAAAGCTGCATCCAGAAAGATCAGCAAAACTAAGAGCCACGGGCAGGAAAAGACCAAAAGGACCAGAGGGAGAAACAAGGCTGAGGAGAACAAGCAGTCAGGGAACAAAGTCAAGGCAGAAGAGAAGCCAGCAATCCCCCACACGAAGCGAAAGGAACACCAAACTGAGCTTCTCCAACAGAGCTTTCAAAAGCCTCGAACCTCCCTTGGCGTGCGCATGCTGGAGTCTGTGAAGGTTCTTCATGCGCTGGGGAAGAAGAATGAGACGAAAACTGGGCTCTCTTCCTGTCGGCTCTTGGGAAAGTCAAGCAACCCCAAAGACCCCCAGCCACCCCCAGCTATCCAGCCATGGCGGCATACCCCACGTGAGGGGAAGGGTCCTGAGAAAACGCAAGTCCAAGCCCAGAAACCAGACAGCAGTGCTGAAACAGAGTGTCCGTCTCCAGCCCAGTATGAGCGGCCTCCTCCTGGGAAGGTCAAGTTGATACCTCTGCCTTTTTCTGCCTGGGACAAGCCTCAAGCTCGACCCGCTCCTCGGAGGCCACAGTCTCTGGCCTCACATCGGCCTGCTGGGGCTTACCGTGCCCAGCCTGGTTCTACTGACTCAGCTCAACCTGCTGCAGCCAATTCATCCCAGCCAGCTCCTGCCTCTTTGCCAGGCCCCGCCAAACCAGCTCAGCCAACTGTGACCAACCCAACCCAACCGGCTTGGCCCAACCATACCCAGCCTCGTGTCCCTCAGTCTGCTGCTCCTAGGCCTGCACCCTCCAAAACTTCATCTGGCGCTCCTCTCCAGCGGGAGCCTGTTCCCCCTGCTGTGAATAAGCGCCAGTCCCCACCCAAGCTCCAAACCCACTTTCTACTCCAAGACTTCAGCAAGCAACGAGTTCCATGGAGGGAACCCAACGTGCCTGAGCCAGTCATGTCAAAGCCCATCGAACAAGAGCAGAGGCCAGAGCGAGAGGCCATGAAGAGGCGGGCTCAACAACAACGGGAGAATGCTGCCAGATACACCTCTTCGGGCAAGCTGCAATTTTTCACCGAGAGGGAAAACGAAATGGAAATTGCCGACTACTACGGATACGTCAAGTGAGAGCTGCTAGGATTCTTGGTGCCACCTTGGCTACCAGCTGTTCTTCCATACACAGGTAAGACAGGTATAGAACTGAATAAGTAAATGGAATACAATTAATAGACGAGTAACAAACCTTTCGAATTTTCAGATGCTGCTAACTGGGGCGTGAGAAAGGAAGGACTGAAAGTTGGATGGGAGAATGAAGGAAAGGGGTAAAAACTGAGCAAAGAGGAAGGAACTTGGCCCAGGGCTAGGAAGGCCAAAAGAGACGTATGGATTTAGGAAAGGAAGCAGGAGCGAGGATGAAATGGCAGAAGTAAAAAGCAGGGTCAGAGGTCTGGGTTGAAAGAACACAATTGGAGTAGAGTTGAAGGTGACAGAAGATGAGTCTAGGTTTACTAGGAGAAATAGAAAAAGTCTCTCGGGGACGCTGGCCTTAAGTCTCACAACCACCAGATAGGTATTTCAGAAAACAAGAGGTTCAGGACACATCTCTGAAAGGTCTGAGTTGCCTTATTCAGGTGTGACTGTAGTGGGGGAATAGGGAAATCTACCAGAGAAGTGGCTAGGGCTCAGAGTTATCCTAGGGGCAGCTGACGACAGGGGCAGAGCCAAGGGAACTGCTGGATCAGGAGGCCCACGAACAAAGCAGGGGCATAGCCGCCTGTCACTTCCCTGCCAGGAAGGAAGCCAGGTATATTACTATAACCAAGGCACACTGGGGTCTTTACTGTATGGAGAACTTGGCTCCTGCCCGCAATCCTACGGCTCGGCGTCACACACAGGAAGTAGGGCCTCTGGGCAACCAGAAATGGGAATGGGACTGAAGGAGATTCAGCCCACAAATATCCGACCACCAGCTTCCACCTCTGCAATCTGCCACCCTGTGTCTGCTCAACGCATCACAGAAACAAGTTTTCAAGGTGAGTATACAGACGGCAGAGAAAAGTTGAACAATGAGGTCAGCATTCAAAAATGGGGTCAAATCGACAGCTGGGAAGGGGTGTAGAGACAGGTAGAATTTAGATCCTGAGCCTTTAATAACCACTACCTTCTCTCAGTGCTCTCTGTTTTTAGACTCTATATGAGAACACCTAGGGCTTCCCTGGTGGCGCCTGCCAATGCAGGGGACACGGGTTCGAGCCCTGGTCTGCGAAGATCCCACATGCCGTGCAGCAACTAAGCGCATGTGCCACAACGACGGAGCCTGCATTCTAGAGCCCGTGAGCCTCAACTACCGAAGCCCACGTGCCTACAGCCCATGCTCCGCAACAAGAGAAGCCACCGCGATGAGATGCCCGCACACCGCAACCGAGAGTAGCCCCCGCTAGCCGCCAACTAGAGAAAGCCCGTGCACAGCAATGAGAGACCCAGTGCAGCCAAAAAAATAAATACGTAGAATAAATAAGTTCAAACAGTAAATAAATACATAAACATAAATTACAAAAAAAAAGAACACCTAATGCAGGTGGGAAGGTGGGAGGGCCACTGTAGAGGTCATCTATGCTACATGTACAAGAACCCCGAGAGCACACCAATCGGTACCACACTTTTCACTGCTGTAGCCGATCATTCCCCCTGTACTGCCACACTGTAGCACTCCCTTCCCTCATCTACTGCTATAGTCTCTTTGGAAGGTGTTTCCGAACTCTTGTTATCAGAGTGCCAGTTGAACTGTCCTCACTTCCTTCATTTATACCAGGATTGAAGACCTTGTGGTCCGAGATCCTGTCCAGAGAGCAAGCAGGCTAAGGCTCTGTCTTTGTTGATGTATTTCATCAGAAAGGGCTCTACCCCCTCTCCTAGTTCATGGTGTGAAGTGTTCTTGGCCTCTCGGGAAAGTGGGGAGAATGGAAAGGACCCTATATGAGAATGCTAGGCTCTGTAAAACATTTCAGGTTTTTAAAAATAAGACTCATTTTGTATTGGACTGACAACAGTCCTATGAAATACAAAGAAAGCCGAGAATCAGTGACAGGAAAGGATCACCAGTAAGAACTACAGCAGTCACCGCTTACCTCGTAGCATAGGGCACTGTCCGTGATCCTTAAGAAGAGTTAGTAGAAATGCCTTGCCCATCTTGCCCCTGAACCCCTTGAAAGGTACACGACTGCTGTGTTGGTGTTTAGGGGGAGCATCTCACTTACCAGGGACTGACTTCTCCCTTGATTCCTCTGTAGTGATGGAGACTTCCCCGCTGATGAAAAATTCCCTGGGATTGCAACCTCCAAGCCAGACAGCTTTCCTATGGAATGACAGAGAACTTGTCAAGGTGAAACACCAGTCTGCGGGAGAAAGGGAGGAAGAGAATGATGGAAATCGTTTCTGGGAAACTATTTTTACATTATGTGTTGTTTGTTCCCGGTAAATAAACTGAAATCTTCTTAACAGTACAACAAAATCTAAACCACTAAAGCCAACAATACAGGAGTATAACGTTCGACAAAAATTTCTTTGGCTGCGCAGCATGTGGGATCTTAGCTCCCCAACCAGGGATTGAACCCACGCCTGCTGCGTTGGAAGCGCAGAGTCTTCACCACGGGACCACCGGGGAAGTCCCAGGACTATCACTTTTAAAGGAGAAGGTACAAACCCCTCGGTTCTATGAACTGGAGATTTTTAGTAAGAAGTCAATATATTTGTTGTTAGGCACATTTTATGTTAGGCTGTCTCCCTGCACAGGATGCAGGCGCCTTGAGAATGGAAGTCATATCCCTCTATAGTACGTCCCTCTTCTTTCTGCTTTGCAGTTTGCTGCTCCACTTGTTCAACCCCACCTAGTAATAACCTATACTTCCCTTGTTCCTGTTTTCCCATCTGGAAAACAGACAAAAGGCAACCAAACAACGCAAAGGTCTCAACAAATAAGGGATATCCAAAACCAGAGATGGCCAGAACTTCTGTACCCCTGATGAAATAGTCCTCATACAAAACCTGATAATCAAATTCCTTAATGCTAGGAATCACAGTGAAAAATAGTATCTGAACTGACTTCTGTCAGATGAGTGAGAACTAAGGTTAATTCAGTGTATCTGAAGCATAGAAAGTGAGGGCAAAAGTGGCACAAGATGGGGCTAGAGAAGCAGAGAGGATTCTAGACCACGCAGAGTCTTAAAGGCCAACAGTGTGTTTTCTATTCTCAAAACAATGTTTGTGAGCGATGTTTATGAGCAACGTTCCAACTTGCTTTGAAGGTTTCTTGTGTGAAGAGTGGATTGGAAGGAAACAAGATATATGGACACTAGTTAGGACCTAATCGCAACAGACAGGCAAGTTCAGTATTAGGAAGTTGAGGAAGAGCTGGCTGACAGATTCCAAAGAAATTCAGGAGATGAACTGAAGCGGGCTTAATGGGGTAGGAGATGGAGGAAAGGAAGGTCTTAGGGAATTCAAGGGTTTACTGCACACATGAGCAAAGTCTCAAAATTAATCATTTGAACGTACAGAGGCGGATCTCCCAAATGACACCGGTTAGGAAGCAACGGTACGCCCTTTAGAATTCCTAGAGACAACACAAATCAACTGTTTCGATGGAAAATTCGGCGGGACTCTTGATTTCCATGGGAATACAGAGAAAAGAGACACTGATCTGGCTTGCAGGTATATTTAGGAAGCTGTTAGCCGGACATCACCTACTAGTATCATGTAAGTAGGCCGTCCGAAGTAGGAAGCTTAGGGGAAAAACCTGGAGGAAAACTTAAAAGCTTAAGCCACACCTCTACACTACACCACCTTTCACAATTTCTTCTCAGATAAGCATCATCCCCATCAGTGAAGAAACTCGTACCTCATAATAGGAAAAACAGGCCTAAAGATTCAATGTGTGTCTTGGGAGGTCCCATCTATGCGATATCTTCCTGGGACCAGAAAAGGCCCCAGGAAGATCAATCTCTGCACCCCTGAAAGCTTACCACCAAGGAAAATGACTAGGTCCATAGATTTCCTCCCTCAAACCAGCTTACCTCACACATAGATCATTAGCAACTCCGCCCTTACTCACATTATCACAGTCACAAGAGTGGTTAGGGAGAAAAGCACTAACCAGGGGAACTAAAACAGAGGCAATCCAGGCCAAGCTGGGCTGGTGGCAGATATCTTGCTCCTTACGCTCGGGTGCATAATGCGACTCACCACAGTGCCTTTTTCACAGACCCTTTTGAACGTTTCTCCACAGAATCCAACAGCTCAAGTTAGTTCATGACGCTTCAAGGTCAACAATCGTCAAGAGAAAAACATGCAATATGTCTTACAATGTTGGATTCCTTACAAACAGGACAAGGAGATAACCATGTAGACAAAACCAGAGCATTTGAAAACATCTGTATTCTACAAACACACCAGTGAATGCTATAAATAAGGTACTATGACATAAAACAAAATGAAAACTAGATGTGAGACTCTTCTCTTCAGTGTACAGACTTCATGGCAGTTGCTGCACACTATCTAGCTACTTAGATCTTTAACTCTCTGTTCTGTTAATACCAAATGAGGCCCAAGTGTGTCAACCTGTTTCCCACAGAAACCAAAAAGTCTACATGCATCTCTTTTCTCCTGTGCCCTTTCACCTTACCTGCTCCCAATTCTCCACCAACGTCCTCCTCTTTCTCTAATTATTCTCCTCTTCATTTTGCTTGGCCTTGCCCCCAAGCATGCAAGACAGAGAGTCCTAGAGGTCCAAGATTCTAGAGTGGCTGTTTGCAAGGCGGAGGAGATTACAGTAACTGCCACACTGTATATACTTCTGTGCAAAGAAAAAGGGACAGTGTTCAGAATGTCTCTCACATATAACAAGAGCTGGAGATGGCAGGATACCTGTGTGGCCCAAGGAACTAGAGCTAGCAAATTATGGGCCAAACAATTGCAACCAAAGGCTGGAAGAGGAAAGGTCTGCAACCAGCTCTGTCTCCTAGCTCTCTGGTATTTGCTGCCAACGGGCAGAGTCTATTTCGTGAAGCATCAAGCACTGAAAAGAAGACTCCTGCTGCTGGAAGGTGACAGGAAGTAACGTCCAATGCAAGATCAAGGCTTGTCCTCGAAGCAATGCCCATAATGGAAGAAAAAAAAAAAAGAGAAAGCGGAAGAGAAATGTTAAGTCGCAAGTCCAACCTGGCCCCCAGCCTAGCCCAGCCCAAGGAAGGTAGGAGTCAAGGAGAAGAAACTAAAAGAGAAGAGCCTTGGACCACAACATTCTCCACAAGGTACACTCAACAAACTTCACCCTACTCTTGAACCAAGTTACAAAAAGAGCTTCTTAATCCCTACTTTGGCTCCTTAAAAGCTGCTATCAGTTCACTCATTAGACACATATGATTTCAGAACAACTGTAATAGTTCAAACTAGATGGCTCTTTCCTTCCTAAGGATTATTAATTAAAGAAGATCTATATAGCTCTAAGTATATGATACATAAAATAGAATACTCTGTAGAATATAAGTAACTCTTAGTTCAGTGTATTAATGAACGTCTGTAAGAAATGTTGCAATGATTTCCCTAATGGAAGAGCCTGGGGGAGGTAAATCTGTCTTCTAGGATTTCCTCCCCAGAGCTCAGAAACTCAGGTGTTGTTTTAGCTCTCCTACACTCTCTTCACCCAAGCCCGCCTTCCTGTTGGGGATCGGACCTCCCTATTGGCTCTCTCATACCTTTCAACTGCCTGCTTTGTGACATCACTCTCCTACCAAACCTACTACCACTTGGTAGAGCCTTGGGGTTTCCGTGGAGCTGTTTGGACCAGTAACCAGTGACCTCTGTACTGGACACGTGCGCCGTTCAGCTGCAGCCACTCGGACATCCTCTAGTGTTGTCTCCTCATCCCTTGTACCTGCAGTGGATGCTTCCTCTTCTCTGACCATGTCAGGTAAGAAAAGAAACTTTGGAAAGTTTTGCGTTCGATTTCTTTTGCCCCTAAATTGAGTAAGTAGGAGATTCAAAATAGCATGGAATAATGAGGGAAAGTATTGAACTACAAGTCTGGAGACCTAATTTCAGTTTTGACTTTGACGTTTACTATCTGTGTGACTTTGGACAAATCACTGGCTGTCTCACAAAGCCTGTTGCTTTCCTTAACTGTTACGTTAGGATACCACGTTGGGTTGATCACTCTGATCCCCTTCTTTTCCAGTATTGAGCCTTAAAGGGTACCCATGTAGAAAACGAAATCAGACACTTCTCAAGAGTGTTTCAACAGAAACATAGAAAAGTCAGGGGACATAGAAAACTAGCAATATATACCAAGATGTTTCATCTCTAATGGTCTCCCTCCACTAGGATTTCGACTAGTTGAAAAGAGAGAATAGGGAGAGAGGATGGAGAGTACTGGGCTCTACAGGGAGGCACAGAGTCGAGCGTAAGGAAGTTTAGGATGGTTTTCATTAGCACAGGCCAACAGGCACCAAGAGATGGGAGAAAATGTAAGAATGAAGAGGGAAAGCATAGAGGAGCTCTCAAGAAAAACGGAGTTTGCAATGGAATGCTGATGGGAACCAAAGATTTTCAATTAAAGCAGAAACAGCACAGAGGGAAACCTGCTCAGAGCAGGGCAAAACCAAGTT
Source organism: Balaenoptera borealis (assembly GCF_965194805.1). Lineage (NCBI taxonomy): Eukaryota > Metazoa > Chordata > Mammalia > Artiodactyla > Balaenopteridae > Balaenoptera > Balaenoptera borealis. The sequence continues at coordinate 113,467 of NW_028122969.1, forward strand.
GATGGTAGCAAACCCTTACATTAACAGACTAAGAAGGAAAGTAAGGCCAGAACAGGGGATCACCAGGAAAGGCAGCTTATCAGAAAAGTCATACTCCGTTTTCTTTCTTTTATTGCCTCTCTGAATACAGTTGGCCACTTGACAGTTTTGAATATAAACATTTTAGAAATACGTTTTAGAAATGATGCCTCCTATAAACAAGCAACCACAGTGGTTATCTAGGGGGCTGCTTTTCAGTGTTTTATTCTTTCTAATTTTTAAACTAGGTAGACATTTCACCAATTCAACATTTTAAGTGATATCTTCTAAATTGAATCAGAAGGACTATTTTCCTTGGTGTGATATGTAGGTTCTAAGGCAAGGCTGCTTTTCATTTTTACAGTTATTTCCTTCCTAACACAGAGAGCACATTGATCAACAGCCATCGTTCGCTTGTAGAGCTTAGCTACCGAAGAAGAAGAAGAAAAAGTCAAGCCCCACATCTCTAATTCCCCCCCCCACTTAGGGAATTCCCTGGCGGTCCAGTGCTTAGGACTCGGTGCTTTCACGGCCAGGGCCACGCGGCGCGGCCAAAGAAACAAAACAAACAAACATCCACGTTTATCGAAAACCATATTGTGGAGTCCTGTGGATTTTCTTACATTTGAAAATCTTTTTTAATTGGATTCTAGGCATGATGGTTTTTTGAGGTTTTGGGATGCCATCTTCTTGGATGCTGAAGATGATTCTAATCTAAGTTCTAGGATAAATCCAAAAACCTTCCTGATACATTTTAAGCTTCCTTTCTGCTTATTATATAAGCTATATTCATTGAAATATATATTTCTCCTAGGCTTAATACCTCTTACTTGCTGGGTAAAAATATGAAGGAGCACAATAATGAAACTCTTTTACACTTATTATTTTGCTGTCTGCTTCGTACCGGTTTTCATTGAAATACTTGTCTATATGTGTTGTGGCTACCTATACATGCACATTTATTGCATTCTGTTGCTTGTTATGCATTTTTTACTGACATACCTTCTCTGTCTGTATGCATTGGCTAGGAATTCATTCACCTCTATCACCTCCATCGTGTCTTCTGGTTAATAGTATTCACTAAAATAGAGTGGGCAAAATTCACTTTCATAATATTGCATGGATAGTACAGAATGCCATTTGTTAGTAAATTCATTAGGCTTCGATACTTGCCACATACCTCAGTTTTCATTAATATCTATGGATTTCTTTTTCGTTAACGTAATATGCTTGTCATGATTTTTCTTTGTCTTTCTAGAACTTATTGTATCTTCCTCCATATAAATCATACGCAATAGATCAGCTTATTCATCTATTAATTATTACTGCTATTATTATTGGTGGTGGTGTTATAACCACTTTATAGGTGAGGAATCTGAAGTAATCAGATAACTTTTCCCTTTCCAAAAGCACTTAAGAAATCCACTTTCGGGTAATCATTTTGAGGTAGGATGAGAAACCAGGCTTGAAGAGGGCAAAAATGACTCTTTCAATTCACCAGTTGGACTGAGCTGTACGTCACCTCTAGGTAATAGCGTGGGAACTGCACAAGCAAAGGGAGACACTGAAGACGACCATGGTAATAGCCGTACTGTTTTCTAATGGACAAAAAAAATGCCTATATTATAAGTTCTATTTCTCCTGCTTTCTGGCAGTATCATGCTCAGAGTGGAGTCCTGGCAAGGAAGTCAGGATACTTAGGTTCTGAAACCTGGTAATGATACTAACATAATGAGAGAACTTGAACAAGTCAACCCGACCTCTCTGAGCCTCAGTTTCCTTACTCACGAAATGAGACTGAGAACATCGAAGTTCTCTAAGGGCCTCCTAGTTCTAAAATGCTTCCAGTCTAGGAAATAGCATAGAAGTCAATACGAGTGCAGGCTGAAGGGAAAGACAGGGCAGGGAGAAGGTTGCTTCCAGCCTAGAGAACAATCTCTGAACCACACCACTTGGCTCTTCTGCCCGTCTGTGCCCAAGATGGGAGCACAGGCAGTTAATAGAGAAGAGTGGAAAACTGCTCAGTCCTTACAGCCATCATTAACTGTCTGATTTTGGGTTTCTCAGGAAGTAGTGATAGTAGAGGTGTCCTGATAGCAAGAACCTTCAGATGATGCCGTTCCTCAAACGTAGTGAGAATTTCTCAACCTCCCTGAGTTTTTCATGACCCTCTTGTTCTTACAGAAAATTTCCAACATCCATCTCTACTTGGAACTCTAGATTCTCTGCAGCATTCTCCTCCTGTGGTGAGCAATGCAACTTCCCTAACACGAAGTGTCTGCAACTTCTCCAGAGTCTCTGCCCCTGCCGTCAGTTCGGCATCGGCTACCGGTACCCCTTTCCAGACACTCATGGGTAGTGCCTACCTTTACCAACATTCTAGCACGACTATGTTATCTGGAGTTACTGACCACAGCCAGATCTCCACTTCAGCTGCTTCCTATCCAGGTGTTCTTGAGTGGGACATCACAGCAAGCACTGAAAAGAATTCTTCTTCACTCGGAGACTTTACTCTGGCACTCACTGACCGCCACACAGCTGCCTCCTCCATGTTTCTGGCAGCCCAGTATGATAAAACTTCAGACGCCAAGAACATGGTCCCTCTACATCCATCGCTTTCTGCCAGCCTTGCTCAGGGAACACCATCTCAGATTCCAAATCAGGGGCAGAGCCGCCTGCCACTTCCCTGCCAGGAAGGAAGCCAGGTATATTACTATAACCAAGGCACACTGGAGTCTTTACTGTATGGAGAACTTGGCTCCTGCCCGCAATCCTACGGCTCGGCGTCATACACAGGAAGTCGGGCCTCTGGGCAACCAGAAATGGGAATGGGACCGAAGGAGATTCAGCCCACAAATATCCGACCACCAGCTTCCACCTCTGCAGTCTGCCACCCTGTGTCTGCTCAACGCATCACAGAAACAAGTTTTCAAGGTGAGTATAACAAACGCCAGAGAAAGTTGAAGAATGAGGTCGGCACTCAAAAATGGGGTCAAATCGACAGCTGGGAAGGGGTGTAGAGGCAGGTAGAATTTAGATCCTGAGCCTTTAATAACCACTACCTTCGCTCAGTGCCCTCTGTTTTTAGACTCTCTATGAGAACACCTAGGGCTTCCCTGGTGGCGCCGTGGTTAAGAATCCGCCTGCCAATGCAATGCGGGGGACACGGGTTCGAGCCCTGGTCTGCGAAGATCCCACATGCCGTGCAGCAACTAAGCGCATGTGCCACAACGACGGAGCCTGCATTCTAGAGCCCGTGAGCCTCAACTACCGAAGCCCACGTGCCTACAGCCCATGCTCCGCAACAAAGAGAAGCCACCGCGATGAGAAGCCCGCACACCGCAACCAAGAGTAGCCCCCGCTAGCCGCCAACTAGAGAAAGCCCGTGCACAGCAATGAGAGACCCAGTGCAGCCAAAAAAATAAATACGTAGAATAAATAAGTTCAAACAGTAAATAAATACATAAACATAAATTACAAAAAAAAGAACACCTAATGCAGGTGGGAAGGTGGGAGGGCCACTGTAGAGGTCATCTATGCTACATGTACAAGAACCCCGAGAGCACACCAATCGGTACCACACTTTTCACTGCTGTAGCCGATCGTTCCCCCTGTACTGCCACACTGTAGCACTCCCTTCCCTCATCTACTGCTATAGTCTCTTCGGAAGGTGTTTCAGAACTCTTGTTATGAGAGTGCCAGTTGAACTGTCCTCACTTCCTTCATTTATACCAGGATTGAAGACCTTGTGGTCCGAGATCCTGTCCAGAGAGCAAGCAGGCTAAGACTCTGTCTTTGTTGATGTATTTCATCAGCAAGGGCTCTACCCCCTCTCCTAGTTCATGGTGTGACGTGTTCTTGGCCTCTCGGGAAAGTGGGGAGAATGGAAAGGACCCTATATGAGAATGCTAGGCTTTGTAAAACATTTCAGGTTTTTAAAAATAAGACTCATTTTGTATTGGACTTATAAACAGTCCTATGAAATACAAAGCGAGCCGAGAATCAGCGACAGGAAAGGCTCACCAGTAAGAATTACAACAGTCACCGCTTACCTCGTAGCATAGGGCACTGTCCGTGATCCTTAAGAAGAGTTAGTAGAAATGCCTTGCCCATCTTGCCCCTGAACCCCTTGAAAGGTACACGACTGCTGTGTTGGTGTTTAGGGGGAGCATCTCACTTACCAGGGACTGACTTCTCCCTTGATCCCTTTGTAGGGATGGAGACCTCCCCCCTGGTGATGAAAAATTCCCTGGGATTGCAACCTCCAAGCCAGACGTTTTGTGTGACACAAAGTCAAGAACTCCCCAAGTCCTGCAGTAGCAGAAACAGCCACATACTTGAGAGTAACCCACCATCTGAACTTGGGGACATTTCAGTGACAGCTCCAGTCCAGAGTGCCAGGCGTCTCCTGGCCCTGCCTCCAGCTCCAAGCCAGGGACAAATAGAGAGTAAGCACGTGGATGATATCAAAACCAAGCTTTCAAAGCCTCTGGATGCCTACCAGATCCCAACAGAGAACCAAGATCCTCCACTACTCCCTTTAGGAATCCCTGATATTCACCAGCCGCTGGCCTGCACCGATCCCCTCAGCCAAGAGGAGCAGCCTGGTTCTGAAAATGCTGATCTGGGAGAGAACAGCCGGAGTCGTCAGGACCTAGGGACACTTGAAAATGGGATTGAACCTAGCAGTGGTCTTGCAGACATTACTACACTGGCGGAGGATATTCACCTTCCCCAGCTCTTTAATCCTTTGAAAGATCTTGATCAATCCCAAGGTCCCAACGTGATCAAAGCTAAAGACACCAGAGCCATTAAGGTGAATCAGGTGCAGGAAAAGCCAAGTGTCATAAAGGTTCCCTCTGATCAACCCAGGAAGAACAAACAGAAAGCCTCTGAGCCTATCAGTGGCGCTCCCAAGGCCAAAATCCAGCCAAAGAATCCAGAGTGCCTGTTAGGGGGAGAAGTGGTTACATGCCACGCTGCAGTCAGTGACAGGGCTCCTGTGAACACGGCCAAGCACTCTCAAGGCAAACCTCAGAAAGCTGCATCCAGAAAGATCAGCAAAACTAAGAGCCACGGGCAGGAAAAGACCAAAAGGACCAGAGGGAGAAACAAGGCTGAGGAGAACAAGCAGTCAGGGAACAAAGTCAAGGCAGAAGAGAAGCCAGCAATCCCCCACACGAAGCGAAAGGAACACCAAACTGAGCTTCTCCAACAGAGCTTTCAAAAGCCTCGAACCTCCCTTGGCGTGCGCATGCTGGAGTCTGTGAAGGTTCTTCATGCGCTGGGGAAGAAGAATGAGACGAAAACTGGGCTCTCTTCCTGTCGGCTCTTGGGAAAGTCAAGCAACCCCAAAGACCCCCAGCCACCCCCAGCTATCCAGCCATGGCGGCATACCCCACGTGAGGGGAAGGGTCCTGAGAAAACGCAAGTCCAAGCCCAGAAACCAGACAGCAGTGCTGAAACAGAGTGTCCGTCTCCAGCCCAGTATGAGCGGCCTCCTCCTGGGAAGGTCAAGTTGATACCTCTGCCTTTTTCTGCCTGGGACAAGCCTCAAGCTCGACCCGCTCCTCGGAGGCCACAGTCTCTGGCCTCACATCGGCCTGCTGGGGCTTACCGTGCCCAGCCTGGTTCTACTGACTCAGCTCAACCTGCTGCAGCCAATTCATCCCAGCCAGCTCCTGCCTCTTTGCCAGGCCCCGCCAAACCAGCTCAGCCAACTGTGACCAACCCAACCCAACCGGCTTGGCCCAACCATACCCAGCCTCGTGTCCCTCAGTCTGCTGCTCCTAGGCCTGCACCCTCCAAAACTTCATCTGGCGCTCCTCTCCAGCGGGAGCCTGTTCCCCCTGCTGTGAATAAGCGCCAGTCCCCACCCAAGCTCCAAACCCACTTTCTACTCCAAGACTTCAGCAAGCAACGAGTTCCATGGAGGGAACCCAACGTGCCTGAGCCAGTCATGTCAAAGCCCATCGAACAAGAGCAGAGGCCAGAGCGAGAGGCCATGAAGAGGCGGGCTCAACAACAACGGGAGAATGCTGCCAGATACACCTCTTCGGGCAAGCTGCAATTTTTCACCGAGAGGGAAAACGAAATGGAAATTGCCGACTACTACGGATACGTCAAGTGAGAGCTGCTAGGATTCTTGGTGCCACCTTGGCTACCAGCTGTTCTTCCATACACAGGTAAGACAGGTATAGAACTGAATAAGTAAATGGAATACAATTAATAGACGAGTAACAAACCTTTCGAATTTTCAGATGCTGCTAACTGGGGCGTGAGAAAGGAAGGACTGAAAGTTGGATGGGAGAATGAAGGAAAGGGGTAAAAACTGAGCAAAGAGGAAGGAACTTGGCCCAGGGCTAGGAAGGCCAAAAGAGACGTATGGATTTAGGAAAGGAAGCAGGAGCGAGGATGAAATGGCAGAAGTAAAAAGCAGGGTCAGAGGTCTGGGTTGAAAGAACACAATTGGAGTAGAGTTGAAGGTGACAGAAGATGAGTCTAGGTTTACTAGGAGAAATAGAAAAAGTCTCTCGGGGACGCTGGCCTTAAGTCTCACAACCACCAGATAGGTATTTCAGAAAACAAGAGGTTCAGGACACATCTCTGAAAGGTCTGAGTTGCCTTATTCAGGTGTGACTGTAGTGGGGGAATAGGGAAATCTACCAGAGAAGTGGCTAGGGCTCAGAGTTATCCTAGGGGCAGCTGACGACAGGGGCAGAGCCAAGGGAACTGCTGGATCAGGAGGCCCACGAACAAAGCAGGGGCATAGCCGCCTGTCACTTCCCTGCCAGGAAGGAAGCCAGGTATATTACTGTAACCAAGGCACACTGGGGTCTTTACTGTATGGAGAACTTGGCTCCTGCCCGCAATCCTACGGCTCGGCGTCACACACAGGAAGTAGGGCCTCTGGGCAACCAGAAATGGGAATGGGACTGAAGGAGATTCAGCCCACAAATATCCGACCACCAGCTTCCACCTCTGCAGTCTGCCACCCTGTGTCTGCTCAACGCATCACAGAAACAAGTTTTCAAGGTGAGTATACAGACGGCAGAGAAAAGTTGAACAATGAGGTCAGCATTCAAAAATGGGGTCAAATCGACAGCTGGGAAGGGGTGTAGAGACAGGTAGAATTTAGATCCTGAGCCTTTAATAACCACTACCTTCTCTCAGTGCTCTCTGTTTTTAGACTCTATATGAGAACACCTAGGGCTTCCCTGGTGGCGCCTGCCAATGCAGGGGACACGGGTTCGAGCCCTGGTCTGCGAAGATCCCACATGCCGTGCAGCAACTAAGCGCATGTGCCACGACGACGGAGCCTGCATTCTAGAGCCCGTGAGCCTCAACTACCGAAGCCCACGTGCCTACAGCCCATGCTCCGCAACAAGAGAAGCCACCGCGATGAGATGCCCGCACACCGCAACCGAGAGTAGCCCCCGCTAGCCGCCAACTAGAGAAAGCCCGTGCACAGCAATGAGAGACCCAGTGCAGCCAAAAACATAAATACGTAGAATAAATAAGTTCAAACAGTAAATAAATACATAAACATAAATTACAAAAAAAAAGAACACCTAATGCAGGTGGGAAGGTGGGAGGGCCACCGTAGAGGTCATCTATGCTACATGTACAAGAATCCCGAGAGCACACCAATCGGTACCACACTTTTCACTGCTGTAGCCGATCGTTCCCCCTGTACTGCCACACTGTAGCACTCCCTTCCCTCATCTACTGCTATAGTCTCTTCGGAAGGTGTTTCAGAACTCTTGTTATGAGAGTGCCAGTTGAACTGTCCTCACTTCCTTCATTTATACCAGGATTGAAGACCTTGTGGTCCGAGATCCTGTCCAGAGAGCAAGCAGGCTAAGGCTCTGTCTTTGTTGATGTATTTCATCAGAAAGGGCTCTACCCCCTCTCCTAGTTCATGGTGTGAAGTGTTCTTGGCCTCTCGGGAAAGTGGGGAGAATGGAAAGGACCCTATATGAGAATGCTAGGCTCTGTAAAACATTTCAGGTTTTTAAAAATAAGACTCATTTTGTATTGGACTGACAACAGTCCTATGAAATACAAAGAAGGCCGAGAATCAGTGATAGGAAAGGATCACCAGTAAGAACTACAGCAGTCACCGCTTACCTCGTAGCATAGGGCACTGTCCGTGATCCTTAAGAAGAGTTAGTAGAAATGCCTTGCCCATCTTGCCCCTGAACCCCTTGAAAGGTACACGACTGCTGTGTTGGTGTTTAGGGGGAGCATCTCACTTACCAGGGACTGACTTCTCCCTTGATTCCTCTGTAGTGATGGAGACTTCCCCGCTGATGAAAAATTCCCTGGGATTGCAACCTCCAAGCCAGACAGCTTTCCTATGGAATGACAGAGAACTTGTCAAGGTGAAACACCAGTCTGCGGGAGAAAGGGAAGAAGAGAATGATGGAAATCGTTTCTGGGAAACTATTTTTACATTATGTGTTGTTTGTTCCCGGTAAATAAACTGAAATCTTCTTAACAGTACAACAAAATCTAAACCACTAAAGCCAACAATACAGGAGTATAACGTTCGACAAAAATTTCTTTGGCTGCGCAGCATGTGGGATCTTAGCTCCCCAACCAGGGATTGAACCCACGCCTGCTGCGTTGGAAGCGCAGAGTCTTCACCACGGGACCACCGGGGAAGTCCCAGGACTATCACTTTTAAAGGAGAAGGTACAAACCCCTCGGTTCTATGAACTGGAGATTTTTAGTAAGAAGTCAATATATTTGTTGTTAGGCACATTTTATGTTAGGCTGTCTCCCTGCACAGGATGCAGGCGCCTTGAGAATGGAAGTCATATCCCTCTATAGTACGTCCCTCTTCTTTCTGCTTTGCAGTTTGCTGCTCCACTTGTTCAACCCCACCTAGTAATAACCTATACTTCCCTTGTTCCTGTTTTCCCATCTGGAAAACAGACAAAAGGCAACCAAACAACGCAAAGGTCTCAACAAATAAGGGATATCCAAAACCAGAGATGGCCAGAACTTCTGTACCCCTGATGAAATAGTCCTCATACAAAACCTGATAATCAAATTCCTTAATGCTAGGAATCACAGTGAAAAATAGTATCTGAACTGACTTCTGTCAGATGAGTGAGAACTAAGGTTAATTCAGTGTATCTGAAGCATAGAAAGTGAGGGCAAAAGTGGCACAAGATGGGGCTAGAGAAGCAGAGAGGATTCTAGACCACGCAGAGTCTTAAAGGCCAACAGTGTGTTTTCTATTCTCAAAACAATGTTTGTGAGCGATGTTTATGAGCAACGTTCCAACTTGCTTTGAAGGTTTCTTGTGTGAAGAGTGGATTGGAAGGAAACAAGATATATGGACACTAGTTAGGACCTAATCGCAACAGACAGGCAAGTTCAGTATTAGGAAGTTGAGGAAGAGCTGGCTGACAGATTCCAAAGAAATTCAGGAGATGAACTGAAGCGGGCTTAATGGGGTAGGAGATGGAGGAAAGGAAGGTCTTAGGGAATTCAAGGGTTTACTGCACACATGAGCAAAGTCTCAAAATTAATCATTTGAACGTACAGAGGCGGATCTCCCAAATGACACCGGTTAGGAAGCAACGGTACGCCCTTTAGAATTCCTAGAGACAACACAAATCAACTGTTTCGATGGAAAATTCGGCGGGACTCTTGATTTCCATGGGAATACAGAGAAAAGAGACACTGATCTGGCTTGCAGGTATATTTAGGAAGCTGTTAGCCGGACATCACCTACTAGTATCATGTAAGTAGGCCGTCCGAAGTAGGAAGCTTAGGGGAAAAACCTGGAGGAAAACTTAAAAGCTTAAGCCACACCTCTACACTACACCACCTTTCACAATTTCTTCTCAGATAAGCATCATCCCCATCAGTGAAGAAACTCGTTCGTACCTCATAATAGGAAAAACAGGCCTAAAGATTCAATGTGTGTCTTGGGAGGTCCCATCTATGCGATATCTTCCTGGGACCAGAAAAGGCCCCAGGAAGATCCATCTCTGCACCCCTGAAAGCTTACCACCAAGGAAAATGACTAGGTCCATAGATTTCCTCCCTCAAACCAGCTTACCTCACACATAGATCATTAGCAACTCCGCCCTTACTCACATTATCACAGTCACAAGAGTGGTTAGGGAGAAAAGCACTAACCAGGGGAACTAAAACAGAGGCAATCCAGGCCAAGCTGGGCTGGTGGCAGATATCTTGCTCCTTACGCTCGGGTGCATAATGCGACTCACCACAGTGCCTTTTTCACAGACCCTTTTGAACGTTTCTCCACAGAATCCAACAGCTCAAGTTAGTTCATGACGCTTCAAGGTCAACAATCGTCAAGAGAAAAACATGCAATATGTCTTACAATGTTGGATTCCTTACAAACAGGACAAGGAGATAACCATGTAGACAAAACCAGAGCATTTGAAAACATCTGTATTCTACAAACACACCAGTGAATGCTATAAATAAGGTACTATGACATAAAACAAAATGAAAACTAGATGTGAGACTCTTCTCTTCAGTGTACAGACTTCATGGCAGTTGCTGCACACTATCTAGCTACTTAGATCTTTAACTCTCTGTTCTGTTAATACCAAATGAGGCCCAAGTGTGTCAACCTGTTTCCCACAGAAACCAAAAAGTCTACATGCATCTCTTTTCTCCTGTGCCCTTTCACCTTACCTGCTCCCAATTCTCCACCAACGTCCTCCTCTTTCTCTAATTATTCTCCTCTTCATTTTGCTTGGCCTTGCCCCCAAGCATGCAAGACAGAGAGTCCTAGAGGTCCAAGATTCTAGAGTGGCTGTTTGCAAGGCGGAGGAGATTACAGTAACTGCCACACTGTATATACTTCTGTGCAAAGAAAAAGGGACAGTGTTCAGAATGTCTCTCACATATAACAAGAGCTGGAGATGGCAGGATACCTGTGTGGCCCAAGGAACTAGAGCTAGCAAATTATGGGCCAAACAATTGCAACCAAAGGCTGGAAGAGGAAAGGTCTGCAACCAGCTCTGTCTCCTAGCTCTCTGGTATTTGCTGCCAACGGGCAGAGTCTATTTCGTGAAGCATCAAGCACTGAAAAGAAGACTCCTGCTGCTGGAAGTTGACAGGAAGTAACGTCCAATGCAAGATCAAGGCTTGTCCTCGAAGCAATGCCCATAATGGAAGAAAAAAAAAAAAGAGAAAGCGGAAGAGAAATGTTAAGTCGCAAGTCCAACCTGGCCCCCAGCCTAGCCCAGCCCAAGGAAGGTAGGAGTCAAGGAGAAGAAACTAAAAGAGAAGAGCCTTGGACCACAACATTCTCCACAAGGTACACTCAACAAACTTCACCCTACTCTTGAACCAAGTTACAAAGAGAGCTTCTTAATCCCTACTTTGGCTCCTTAAAAGCTGCTATCAGTTCACTCATTAGACACATCTGATTTCAGAACAACTGTAATAGTTCAAACTAGATGGCTCTTTCCTTCCTAAGGATTATTAATTAAATAAGATCTATATAGCTCTAAGTATATGATACATAAAATAGAATACTCTGTAGAATATAAGTAACTCTTAGTTCAGTGTATTAATGAACGTCTGTAAGAAATGTGGCAATGATTTCCCTAATGGAAGAGCCTGGGGGAGGTAAATCTGTCTTCTAGGATTTCCTCCTCCCCAAAGCTCAGAAACTCAGGTGTTGTTTTAGCTCTCCTACACTCTCTTCACCCAAGCCCGCCTTCCTGTTGGGGATCGGACCTCCCTATTGGCTCTCTCATACCTTTCAACTGCCTGCTTTGTGACATCACTCTCCTCCCAAACCTACTACCACTTGGTAGAGCCTTGGGGTTTCCGTGGAGCTGTTTGGACCAGTAACCAGTGACCTCTGTACTGGACACGTGCGCCGTTCAGCTGCAGCCACTCAGACATCCTCTAGTGTTGTCTCCTCATCCCTTGTACCTGCAGTGGATGCTTCCTCTTCTCTGACCATGTCAGGTAAGAAAAGAAACTTTGGAAAGTTTTGCGTTCGATTTCTTTTGCCCCTAAATTGAGTAGGAGATTCAAAATAGCATGGAATAATGAGGGAAAGTATTGAACTACACGTCTGGAGACCTAATTTCAGTTTTGACTTTGACGTTTACTATCTGTGTGACTTTGGACAAATCACTGGCTGTCTCACAAAGCCTGTTGCTTTCCTTAACTGTTACGTTAGGATACCACATTGGGTTGATCACTCTGATCCCCTTCTTTTCCAGTATTGAGCCTTAAAGGGTACCCATGTAGAAAACGAAATCAGACACTTCTCAAGAGTGTTTCAACAGAAACATAGAAAAGCCAGGGGACATAGAAAACTAGCAATATATACCAAGATGTTTCATCTCTAATGGTCTCCCTCCACTAGGATTTCGACTAGTTGAAAAGAGAGAATAGGGAGAGAGGATGGAGAGTACTGGGCTCTACAGGGAGGCACAGAGTCGAGCGTAAGGAAGTTTAGGATGGTTTTCATTAGCACAGGCCAACAGGCACCAAGAGATGGGAGAAAATGTAAGAATGAAGAGGGAAAGCATAGAGGAGCTCTCAAGAAAAACGGAGTTTGCAATGGAATGCTGATGGGAACCAAAGATTTTCAATTAAAGCAGAAACAGCACAGAGGGAAACCTGCTCAGAGCAGGGCAAAACCAAGTTGATGGTAGCAAACCCTTACATTAACAGACTTAAGAAGGAAAGTAAGGCCAGAACAGGGGATCACCGGGAAAGGCAGCTTATCAGAAAAGTCATACTCCGTTTTCTTTCTTTTATTGCCTCTCTGAATACAGTTGGCCACTTGACAGTTTTGAATATAAACATTTTAGAAATACGTTTTAGAAATGATGCCTCCTATAAACAAGCAACCACAGTGGTTATCTAGGGGGCTGCTTTTCAGTGTTTTATTCTTTCTAATTTTTAAACTAGGTAGACATTTCACCAATTCAACATTTTAAGTGATATCTTCTAAATTGAATCAGAAGGACTATTTTCCTTGGTGTGATATGTAGGTTCTAAGGCAAGGCTGCTTTTCATTTTTACAGTTATTTCCTTCCTAACACAGAGAGCACATTGATCAACAGCCATCGTTCGCTTGTAGATCTTAGCTACCGAAGAAGAAGAAGAAGAAGAAAAAGTCAAGCCCCACATCTCTAATTCCCCCCACTTAGGGAATTCCCTGGCGGTCCAGTGCTTAGGACTCGGTGCTTTCACGGCCAGGGCCACGCGGCGCGGCCAAAGAAACAAAACAAACAAACATCCACGTTTATCGAAAACCATATTGTGGAGTCCTGTGGATTTTCTTACATTCGAAAATCTTTTTTAATTGGATTCTAGGCATGATGGTTTTTTGAGGTTTTGGGATGCCATCTTCTTGGATGCTGAAGATGATTCTAATCTAAGTTCTAGGATAAATCCAAAAACCTTCCTGATACATTTTAAGCTTCCTTTCTGCTTATTATATAAGCTATATTCATTGAAATATATATTTCTCCTAGGCTTAATACCTCTTACTTGCTGGGTAAAAATATGAAGGAGCACAATAATGAAACTCTTTTACACTTATTATTTTGCTGTCTGCTTCGTACCGGTTTTCATTGAAATACTTGTCTATATGTGTTGTGGCTACCTATACATGCACATTTATTGCATTCTGTTGCTTGTTATGCATTTTTTACTGACATACCTTCTCTGTCTGTATGCATTGGCTAGGAATTCATTCACCTCTATCACCTCCATCGTGTTTTCTGGTTAATAGTATTCACTAAAATAGAGTGGGCAAAATTCACTTTCATAATATTGCATGGATGGTACAGAATGCCATTTGTTAGTAAATTCATTAGGCTTCGATACTTGCCACATACCCCAGTTTTCATTAATATCTATGGATTTCTTTTTCGTTAACGTAATATGCTTGTCATGATTTTTCTTTGTCTTTCTAGAACTTATTGTATCTTCCTCCATATAAATCATACGCAATAGATCAGCTTATTCATCTATTAATTATTACTGCTATTATTATTGGTGGTGGTGTTATAACCACTTTATAGGTGAGGAATCTGAAGTAATCAGATAACTTTTCCCTTTCCAAAAGCACTTAAGAAATCCACTTTCGGGTAATCATTTTGAGGTAGGATGAGAAACCGGGCTTGAAGAGGGCAAAAATGACTCTTTCAATTCACCAGTTGGACTGAGCTGTACGTCACCTCTAGGTAATAGCGTGGGAACTGCACAAGCAAAGGGAGACACCGAAGACGACAATGGTAATAGCCGTACTGTTTTCTAATGGACAAAAAAAATGCCTATATTATAAGTTCTATTTCTCCTGCTTTCTGGCAGTATCATGCTCAGAGTGGAGTCCTGGCAAGGAAGTCAGGATACTTAGGTTCTGAAACCTGGTAATGATACTAACATAATGAGAGAACTTGAACAAGTCAACCCGACCTCTCTGAGCCTCAGTTTCCTTACTCACGAAATGAGACTGAGAACATCGAAGTTCTCTAAGGGCCTCCTAGTTCTAAAATGCTTCCAGTCTAGGAAATAGCATAGAAGTCAATACGAGTGCAGGCTGAAGGGAAAGACAGGGCAGGGAGAAGGTTGCTTCCAGCCTAGAGAACAATCTCTGAACCACACCACTTGGCTCTTCTGCCCGTCTGTGCCCAAGATGGGAGCACAGGCAGTTAATAGAGAAGAGTGGAAAACTGCTCAGTCCTTACAGCCATCATCAACTGTCTGATTTTGGGTTTCTCAGGAAGTAGTGATAGTAGAGGTGTCCTGATAGCAAGAACCTTCAGATGATGCCGTTCCTCAAACGTAGTGAGAATTTCTCAACCTCCCTGAGTTTTTCATGACCCTCTTGTTCTTACAGAAAATTTCCAACATCCATCTCTACTTGGAACTCTAAATTCTCTGCAGCATTCTCCTCCTGTGGTGAGCAATGCAACTTCCCTAACACGAAGTGTCTGCAACTTCTCCAGAGTCTCTGCCCCTGCCGTCAGTTCGGCATCGGCTACCGGTACCCCTTTCCAGACACTCATGGGTAGTGCCTACCTTTACCAACATTCTAGCACGACTATGTTATCTGGAGTTACTGACCACAGCCAGATCTCCACTTCAGCTGCTTCCTATCCAGGTGTTCTTGAGTGGGACATCACAGCAAGCACTGAAAAGAATTCTTCTTCACTCGGAGACTTTACTCTGGCACTCACTGACCGCCACACAGCTGCCTCCTCCATGTTTCTGGCAGCCCAGGATGATAAAACTTCAGACGCCAAGAACATGGTCCCTCTACATCCATCGCTTTCTGCCAGCCTTGCTCAGGGAACACCATCTCAGATTCCAAATCAGGGGCAGAGCCGCCTGCCACTTCCCTGCCAGGAAGGGAGCCAGGTATATTACTATAACCAAGGCACACTGGGGTCTTTACTGTATGGAGAACTTGGCTCCTGCCCGCAATCCTACGGCTCGGCGTCATACACAGGAAGTCGGGCCTCTGGGCAACCAGAAATGGGAATGGGACCGAAGGAGATTCAGCCCACAAATATCCGACCACCAGCTTCCACCTCTGCAGTCTGCCACCCTGTGTCTGCTCAACGCATCACAGAAACAAGTTTTCAAGGTGAGTATAACAAACGCCAGAGAAAGTTGAAGAATGAGGTCGGCACTCAAAAATGGGGTCAAATCGACAGCTGGGAAGGGGTGTAGAGGCAGGTAGAATTTAGATCCTGAGCCTTTAATAACCACTACCTTCGCTCAGTGCCCTCTGTTTTTAGACTCTCTATGAGAACACCTAGGGCTTCCCTGGTGGCGCCGTGGTTAAGAATCCGCCTGCCAATGCAATGCGGGGGACACGGGTTCGAGCCCTGGTCTGCGAAGATCCCACATGCCGTGCAGCAACTAAGCGCATGTGCCACAACGACGGAGCCTGCATTCTAGAGCCCGTGAGCCTCAACTACCGAAGCCCACGTGCCTACAGCCCATGCTCCGCAACAAAGAGAAGCCACCGCGATGAGAAGCCCGCACACCGCAACCAAGAGTAGCCCCCGCTAGCCGCCAACTAGAGAAAGCCCGTGCACAGCAATGAGAGACCCAGTGCAGCCAAAAAAATAAATACGTAGAATAAATAAGTTCAAACAGTAAATAAATACATAAACATAAATTACAAAAAAAAGAACACCTAATGCAGGTGGGAAGGTGGGAGGGCCACTGTAGAGGTCATCTATGCTACATGTACAAGAACCCCGAGAGCACACCAATCGGTACCACACTTTTCACTGCTGTAGCCGATCGTTCCCCCTGTACTGCCACACTGTAGCACTCCCTTCCCTCATCTACTGCTATAGTCTCTTCGGAAGGTGTTTCAGAACTCTTGTTATGAGAGTGCCAGTTGAACTGTCCTCACTTCCTTCATTTATACCAGGATTGAAGACCTTGTGGTCCGAGATCCTGTCCAGAGAGCAAGCAGGCTAAGACTCTGTCTTTGTTGATGTATTTCATCAGCAAGGGCTCTACCCCCTCTCCTAGTTCATGGTGTGACGTGTTCTTGGCCTCTCGGGAAAGTGGGGAGAATGGAAAGGACCCTATATGAGAATGCTAGGCTTTGTAAAACATTTCAGGTTTTTAAAAATAAGACTCATTTTGTATTGGACTTATAAACAGTCCTATGAAATACAAAGCGAGCCGAGAATCAGCGACAGGAAAGGCTCACCAGTAAGAATTACAACAGTCACCGCTTACCTCGTAGCATAGGGCACTGTCCGTGATCCTTAAGAAGAGTTAGTAGAAATGCCTTGCCCATCTTGCCCCTGAACCCCTTGAAAGGTACACGACTGCTGTGTTGGTGTTTAGGGGGAGCATCTCACTTACCAGGGACTGACTTCTCCCTTGATCCCTTTGTAGGGATGGAGACCTCCCCCCTGGTGATGAAAAATTCCCTGGGATTGCAACCTCCAAGCCAGACGTTTTGTGTGACACAAAGTCAAGAACTCCCCAAGTCCTGCAGTAGCAGAAACAGCCACATACTTGAGAGTAACCCACCATCTGAACTTGGGGACATTTCAGTGACAGCTCCAGTCCAGAGTGCCAGGCGTCTCCTGGCCCTGCCTCCAGCTCCAAGCCAGGGACAAATAGAGAGTAAGCACGTGGATGATATCAAAACCAAGCTTTCAAAGCCTCTGGATGCCTACCAGATCCCAACAGAGAACCAAGATCCTCCACTACTCCCTTTAGGAATCCCTGATATTCACCAGCCGCTGGCCTGCACCGATCCCCTCAGCCAAGAGGAGCAGCCTGGTTCTGAAAATGCTGATCTGGGAGAGAACAGCCGGAGTCGTCAGGACCTAGGGACACTTGAAAATGGGATTGAACCTAGCAGTGGTCTTGCAGACATTACTACACTGGCGGAGGATATTCACCTTCCCCAGCTCTTTAATCCTTTGAAAGATCTTGATCAATCCCAAGGTCCCAACGTGATCAAAGCTAAAGACACCAGAGCCATTAAGGTGAATCAGGTGCAGGAAAAGCCAAGTGTCATAAAGGTTCCCTCTGATCAACCCAGGAAGAACAAACAGAAAGCCTCTGAGCCTATCAGTGGCGCTCCCAAGGCCAAAATCCAGCCAAAGAATCCAGAGTGCCTGTTAGGGGGAGAAGTGGTTACATGCCACGCTGCAGTCAGTGACAGGGCTCCTGTGAACACGGCCAAGCACTCTCAAGGCAAACCTCAGAAAGCTGCATCCAGAAAGATCAGCAAAACTAAGAGCCACGGGCAGGAAAAGACCAAAAGGACCAGAGGGAGAAACAAGGCTGAGGAGAACAAGCAGTCAGGGAACAAAGTCAAGGCAGAAGAGAAGCCAGCAATCCCCCACACGAAGCGAAAGGAACACCAAACTGAGCTTCTCCAACAGAGCTTTCAAAAGCCTCGAACCTCCCTTGGCGTGCGCATGCTGGAGTCTGTGAAGGTTCTTCATGCGCTGGGGAAGAAGAATGAGACGAAAACTGGGCGCTCTTCCTGTCGGCTCTTGGGAAAGTCAAGCAACCCCAAAGACCCCCAGCCACCCCCAGCTATCCAGCCATGGCGGCATACCCCACGTGAGGGGAAGGGTCCTGAGAAAACGCAAGTCCAAGCCCAGAAACCAGACAGCAGTGCTGAAACAGAGTGTCCGTCTCCAGCCCAGTATGAGCGGCCTCCTCCTGGGAAGGTCAAGTTGATACCTCTGCCTTTTTCTGCCTGGGACAAGCCTCAAGCTCGACCCGCTCCTCGGAGGCCACAGTCTCTGGCCTCACATCGGCCTGCTGGGGCTTACCGTGCCCAGCCTGGTTCTACTGACTCAGCTCAACCTGCTGCAGCCAATTCATCCCAGCCAGCTCCTGCCTCTTTGCCAGGCCCCGCCAAACCAGCTCAGCCAACTGTGACCAACCCAACCCAACCGGCTTGGCCCAACCATACCCAGCCTCGTGTCCCTCAGTCTGCTGCTCCTAGGCCTGCACCCTCCAAAACTTCATCTGGCGCTCCTCTCCAGCGGGAGCCTGTTCCCCCTGCTGTGAATAAGCGCCAGTCCCCACCCAAGCTCCAAACCCACTTTCTACTCCAAGACTTCAGCAAGCAACGAGTTCCATGGAGGGAACCCAACGTGCCTGAGCCAGTCATGTCAAAGCCCATCGAACAAGAGCAGAGGCCAGAGCGAGAGGCCATGAAGAGGCGGGCTCAACAACAACGGGAGAATGCTGCCAGATACACCTCTTCGGGCAAGCTGCAATTTTTCACCGAGAGGGAAAACGAAATGGAAATTGCCGACTACTACGGATACGTCAAGTGAGAGCTGCTAGGATTCTTGGTGCCACCTTGGCTACCAGCTGTTCTTCCATACACAGGTAAGACAGGTATAGAACTGAATAAGTAAATGGAATACAATTAATAGACGAGTAACAAACCTTTCGAATTTTCAGATGCTGCTAACTGGGGCGTGAGAAAGGAAGGACTGAAAGTTGGATGGGAGAATGAAGGAAAGGGGTAAAAACTGAGCAAAGAGGAAGGAACTTGGCCCAGGGCTAGGAAGGCCAAAAGAGACGTATGGATTTAGGAAAGGAAGCAGGAGCGAGGATGAAATGGCAGAAGTAAAAAGCAGGGTCAGAGGTCTGGGTTGAAAGAACACAATTGGAGTAGAGTTGAAGGTGACAGAAGATGAGTCTAGGTTTACTAGGAGAAATAGAAAAAGTCTCTCGGGGACGCTGGCCTTAAGTCTCACAACCACCAGATAGGTATTTCAGAAAACAAGAGGTTCAGGACACATCTCTGAAAGGTCTGAGTTGCCTTATTCAGGTGTGACTGTAGTGGGGGAATAGGGAAATCTACCAGAGAAGTGGCTAGGGCTCAGAGTTATCCTAGGGGCAGCTGACGACAGGGGCAGAGCCAAGGGAACTGCTGGATCAGGAGGCCCACGAACAAAGCAGGGGCATAGCCGCCTGTCACTTCCCTGCCAGGAAGGAAGCCAGGTATATTACTGTAACCAAGGCACACTGGGGTCTTTACTGTATGGAGAACTTGGCTCCTGCCCGCAATCCTACGGCTCGGCGTCACACACAGGAAGTAGGGCCTCTGGGCAACCAGAAATGGGAATGGGACTGAAGGAGATTCAGCCCACAAATATCCGACCACCAGCTTCCACCTCTGCAGTCTGCCACCCTGTGTCTGCTCAACGCATCACAGAAACAAGTTTTCAAGGTGAGTATACAGACGGCAGAGAAAAGTTGAACAATGAGGTCAGCATTCAAAAATGGGGTCAAATCGACAGCTGGGAAGGGGTGTAGAGACAGGTAGAATTTAGATCCTGAGCCTTTAATAACCACTACCTTCTCTCAGTGCTCTCTGTTTTTAGACTCTATATGAGAACACCTAGGGCTTCCCTGGTGGCGCCTGCCAATGCAGGGGACACGGGTTCGAGCCCTGGTCTGCGAAGATCCCACATGCCGTGCAGCAACTAAGCGCATGTGCCACGACGACGGAGCCTGCATTCTAGAGCCCGTGAGCCTCAACTACCGAAGCCCACGTGCCTACAGCCCATGCTCCGCAACAAGAGAAGCCACCGCGATGAGATGCCCGCACACCGCAACCGAGAGTAGCCCCCGCTAGCCGCCAACTAGAGAAAGCCCGTGCACAGCAATGAGAGACCCAGTGCAGCCAAAAACATAAATACGTAGAATAAATAAGTTCAAACAGTAAATAAATACATAAACATAAATTACAAAAAAAAAGAACACCTAATGCAGGTGGGAAGGTGGGAGGGCCACCGTAGAGGTCATCTATGCTACATGTACAAGAACCCCGAGAGCACACCAATCGGTACCACACTTTTCACTGCTGTAGCCGATCGTTCCCCCTGTACTGCCACACTGTAGCACTCCCTTCCCTCATCTACTGCTATAGTCTCTTCGGAAGGTGTTTCCGAACTCTTGTTATGAGAGTGCCAGTTGAACTGTCCTCACTTCCTTCATTTATACCAGGATTGAAGACCTTGTGGTCCGAGATCCTGTCCAGAGAGCAAGCAGGCTAAGGCTCTGTCTTTGTTGATGTATTTCATCAGAAAGGGCTCTACCCCCTCTCCTAGTTCATGGTGTGAAGTGTTCTTGGCCTCTCGGGAAAGTGGGGAGAATGGAAAGGACCCTATATGAGAATGCTAGGCTCTGTAAAACATTTCAGGTTTTTAAAAATAAGACTCATTTTGTATTGGACTGACAACAGTCCTATGAAATACAAAGAAGGCCGAGAATCAGTGACAGGAAAGGATCACCAGTAAGAACTACAGCAGTCACCGCTTACCTCGTAGCATAGGGCACTGTCCGTGATCCTTAAGAAGAGTTAGTAGAAATGCCTTGCCCATCTTGCCCCTGAACCCCTTGAAAGGTACACGACTGCTGTGTTGGTGTTTAGGGGGAGCATCTCACTTACCAGGGACTGACTTCTCCCTTGATTCCTCTGTAGTGATGGAGACTTCCCCGCTGATGAAAAATTCCCTGGGATTGCAACCTCCAAGCCAGACAGCTTTCCTATGGAATGACAGAGAACTTGTCAAGGTGAAACACCAGTCTGCGGGAGAAAGGGAGGAAGAGAATGATGGAAATCGTTTCTGGGAAACTATTTTTACATTATGTGTTGTTTGTTCCCGGTAAATAAACTGAAATCTTCTTAACAGTACAACAAAATCTAAACCACTAAAGCCAACAATACAGGAGTATAACGTTCGAAAAAAATTTCTTTGGCTGCGCAGCATGTGGGATCTTAGCTCCCCAACCAGGGATTGAACCCACGCCTGCTGCATTGGAAGCGCAGAGTCTTCACCACGGGACCACCGGGGAAGTCCCAGGACTATCACTTTTAAAGGAGAAGGTACAAACCCCTCGGTTCTATGAACTGGAGATTTTTAGTAAGAAGTCAATATATTTGTTGTTAGGCACATTTTATGTTAGGCTGTCTCCCTGCACAGGATGCAGGCGCCTTGAGAATGGAAGTCATATCCCTCTATAGTACGTCCCTCTTCTTTCTGCTTTGCAGTTTGCTGCTCCACTTGTTCAACCCCACCTAGTAATAACCTATACTTCCCTTGTTCCTGTTTTCCCATCTGGAAAACAGACAAAAGGCAACCAAACAACGCAAAGGTCTCAACAAATAAGGGATATCCAAAACCAGAGATGGCCAGAACTTCTGTACCCCTGATGAAATAGTCCTCATACAAAACCTGATAATCAAATTCCTTAATGCTAGGAATCACAGTGAAAAATAGTATCTGAACTGACTTCTGTCAGATGAGTGAGAACTAAGGTTAATTCAGTGTATCTGAAGCATAGAAAGTGAGGGCAAAAGTGGCACAAGATGGGGCTAGAGAAGCAGAGAGGATTCTAGACCACGCAGAGTCTTAAAGGCCAACAGTGTGTTTTCTATTCTCAAAACAATGCTTGTGAGCGATGTTTATGAGCAACGTTCCAACTTGCTTTGAAGGTTTCTTGTGTGAAGAGTGGATTGGAAGGAAACAAGATATATGGACACCAGTTAGGACCTAATCGCAACAGACAGGCAAGTTCAGTATTAGGAAGTTGAGGAAGAGCTGGCTGACAGATTCCAAAGAAATTCAGGAGATGAACTGAAGCGGGCTTAATGGGGTAGGAGATGGAGGAAAGGAAGGTCTTAGGGAATTCAAGGGTTTACTGCACACATGAGCAAAGTCTCAAAATTAATCATTTGAACGTACAGAGGCGGATCTCCCAAATGACACCGGTTAGGAAGCAACGGTACGCCCTTTAGAATTCCTAGAGACAACACAAATCAACTGTTTCGATGGAAAATTCGGCGGGACTCTTGATTTCCATGGGAATACAGAGAAAAGAGACACTGATCTGGCTTGCAGGTATATTTAGGAAGCTGTTAGCCGGACATCACCTACTAGTATCATGTAAGTAGGCCGTCCGAAGTAGGAAGCTTAGGGGAAAAACCTGGAGGAAAACTTAAAAGCTTAAGCCACACCTCTACACTACACCACCTTTCACAATTTCTTCTCAGATAAGCATCATCCCCATCAGTGAAGAAACTCGTTCGTACCTCATAATAGGAAAAACAGGCCTAAAGATTCAATGTGTGTCTTGGGAGGTCCCATCTATGCGATATCTTCCTGGGACCAGAAAAGGCCCCAGGAAGATCCATCTCTGCACCCCTGAAAGCTTACCACCAAGGAAAATGACTAGGTCCATAGATTTCCTCCCTCAAACCAGCTTACCTCACACATAGATCATTAGCAACTCCGCCCTTACTCACATTATCACAGTCACAAGAGTGGTTAGGGAGAAAAGCACTAACCAGGGGAACTAAAACAGAGGCAATCCAGGCCAAGCTGGGCTGGTGGCAGATATCTTGCTCCTTACGCTCGGGTGCATAATGCGACTCACCACAGTGCCTTTTTCACAGACCCTTTTGAACGTTTCTCCACAGAATCCAACAGCTCAAGTTAGTTCATGACGCTTCAAGGTCAACAATCGTCAAGAGAAAAACATGCAATATGTCTTACAATGTTGGATTCCTTACAAACAGGACAAGGAGATAACCATGTAGACAAAACCAGAGCATTTGAAAACATCTGTATTCTACAAACACACCAGTGAATGCTATAAATAAGGTACTATGACATAAAACAAAATGAAAACTAGATGTGAGACTCTTCTCTTCAGTGTACAGACTTCATGGCAGTTGCTGCACACTATCTAGCTACTTAGATCTTTAACTCTCTGTTCTGTTAATACCAAATGAGGCCCAAGTGTGTCAACCTGTTTCCCACAGAAACCAAAAAGTCTACATGCATCTCTTTTCTCCTGTGCCCTTTCACCTTACCTGCTCCCAATTCTCCACCAACGTCCTCCTCTTTCTCTAATTATTCTCCTCTTCATTTTGCTTGGCCTTGCCCCCAAGCATGCAAGACAGAGAGTCCTAGAGGTCCAAGATTCTAGAGTGGCTGTTTGCAAGGCGGAGGAGATTACAGTAACTGCCACACTGTATATACTTCTGTGCAAAGAAAAAGGGACAGTGTTCAGAATGTCTCTCACATATAACAAGAGCTGGAGATGGCAGGATACCTGTGTGGCCCAAGGAACTAGAGCTAGCAAATTATGGGCCAAACAATTGCAACCAAAGGCTGGAAGAGGAAAGGTCTGCAACCAGCTCTGTCTCCTAGCTCTCTGGTATTTGCTGCCAACGGGCAGAGTCTATTTCGTGAAGCATCAAGCACTGAAAAGAAGACTCCTGCTGCTGGAAGTTGACAGGAAGTAACGTCCAATGCAAGATCAAGGCTTGTCCTCGAAGCAATGCCCATAATGGAAGAAAAAAAAAAAAGAGAAAGCGGAAGAGAAATGTTAAGTCGCAAGTCCAACCTGGCCCCCAGCCTAGCCCAGCCCAAGGAAGGTAGGAGTCAAGGAGAAGAAACTAAAAGAGAAGAGCCTTGGACCACAACATTCTCCACAAGGTACACTCAAGAAACTTCACCCTACTCTTGAACCAAGTTACAAAGAGAGCTTCTTAATCCCTACTTTGGCTCCTTAAAAGCTGCTATCAGTTCACTCATTAGACACATCTGATTTCAGAACAACTGTAATAGTTCAAACTAGATGGCTCTTTCCTTCCTAAGGATTATTAATTAAAGAAGATCTATATAGCTCTAAGTATATGATACATAAAATAGAATACTCTGTAGAATATAAGTAACTCTTAGTTCAGTGTATTAATGAACGTCTGTAAGAAATGTGGCAATGATTTCCCTAATGGAAGAGCCTGGGGGAGGTAAATCTGTCTTCTAGGATTTCCTCCTCCCCAAAGCTCAGAAACTCAGGTGTTGTTTTAGCTCTCCTACACTCTCTTCACCCAAGCCCGCCTTCCTGTTGGGGATCGGACCTCCCTATTGGCTCTCTCATACCTTTCAACTGCCTGCTTTGTGACATCACTCTCCTCCCAAACCTACTACCACTTGGTAGAGCCTTGGGGTTTCCGTGGAGCTGTTTGGACCAGTAACCAGTGACCTCTGTACTGGACACGTGCGCCGTTCAGCTGCAGCCACTCAGACATCCTCTAGTGTTGTCTCCTCATCCCTTGTACCTGCAGTGGATGCTTCCTCTTCTCTGACCATGTCAGGTAAGAAAAGAAACTTTGGAAAGTTTTGCGTTCGATTTCTTTTGCCCCTAAATTGAGTAGGAGATTCAAAATAGCATGGAATAATGAGGGAAAGTATTGAACTACACGTCTGGAGACCTAATTTCAGTTTTGACTTTGACGTTTACTATCTGTGTGACTTTGGACAAATCACTGGCTGTCTCACAAAGCCTGTTGCTTTCCTTAACTGTTACGTTAGGATACCACATTGGGTTGATCACTCTGATCCCCTTCTTTTCCAGTATTGAGCCTTAAAGGGTACCCATGTAGAAAACGAAATCAGACACTTCTCAAGAGTGTTTCAACAGAAACATAGAAAAGCCAGGGGACATAGAAAACTAGCAATATATACCAAGATGTTTCATCTCTAATGGTCTCCCTCCACTAGGATTTCGACTAGTTGAAAAGAGAGAATAGGGAGAGAGGATGGAGAGTACTGGGCTCTACAGGGAGGCACAGAGTCGAGCGTAAGGAAGTTTAGGATGGTTTTCATTAGCACAGGCCAACAGGCACCAAGAGATGGGAGAAAATGTAAGAATGAAGAGGGAAAGCATAGAGGAGCTCTCAAGAAAAACGGAGTTTGCAATGGAATGCTGATGGGAACCAAAGATTTTCAATTAAAGCAGAAACAGCACAGAGGGAAACCTGCTCAGAGCAGGGCAAAACCAAGTTGATGGTAGCAAACCCTTACATTAACAGACTTAAGAAGGAAAGTAAGGCCAGAACAGGGGATCACCGGGAAAGG
The DNA here is from genome assembly GCF_965194805.1 of Balaenoptera borealis. NCBI lineage: Eukaryota > Metazoa > Chordata > Mammalia > Artiodactyla > Balaenopteridae > Balaenoptera > Balaenoptera borealis. The sequence goes on from NW_028122969.1 coordinate 138,912, forward strand.
CAGCTTATCAGAAAAGTCATACTCCGTTTTCTTTCTTTTATTGCCTCTCTGAATACAGTTGGCCACTTGACAGTTTTGAATATAAACATTTTAGAAATACGTTTTAGAAATGATGCCTCCTATAAACAAGCAACCACAGTGGTTATCTAGGGGGCTGCTTTTCAGTGTTTTATTCTTTCTAATTTTTAAACTAGGTAGACATTTCACCAATTCAACATTTTAAGTGATATCTTCTAAATTGAATCAGAAGGACTATTTTCCTTGGTGTGATATGTAGGTTCTAAGGCAAGGCTGCTTTTCATTTTTACAGTTATTTCCTTCCTAACACAGAGAGCACATTGATCAACAGCCATCGTTCGCTTGTAGATCTTAGCTACCGAAGAAGAAGAAGAAGAAGAAAAAGTCAAGCCCCACATCTCTAATTCCCCCCACTTAGGGAATTCCCTGGCGGTCCAGTGCTTAGGACTCGGTGCTTTCACGGCCAGGGCCACGCGGCGCGGCCAAAGAAACAAAACAAACAAACATCCACGTTTATCGAAAACCATATTGTGGAGTCCTGTGGATTTTCTTACATTCGAAAATCTTTTTTAATTGGATTCTAGGCATGATGGTTTTTTGAGGTTTTGGGATGCCATCTTCTTGGATGCTGAAGATGATTCTAATCTAAGTTCTAGGATAAATCCAAAAACCTTCCTGATACATTTTAAGCTTCCTTTCTGCTTATTATATAAGCTATATTCATTGAAATATATATTTCTCCTAGGCTTAATACCTCTTACTTGCTGGGTAAAAATATGAAGGAGCACAATAATGAAACTCTTTTACACTTATTATTTTGCTGTCTGCTTCGTACCGGTTTTCATTGAAATACTTGTCTATATGTGTTGTGGCTACCTATACATGCACATTTATTGCATTCTGTTGCTTGTTATGCATTTTTTACTGACATACCTTCTCTGTCTGTATGCATTGGCTAGGAATTCATTCACCTCTATCACCTCCATCGTGTTTTCTGGTTAATAGTATTCACTAAAATAGAGTGGGCAAAATTCACTTTCATAATATTGCATGGATGGTACAGAATGCCATTTGTTAGTAAATTCATTAGGCTTCGATACTTGCCACATACCCCAGTTTTCATTAATATCTATGGATTTCTTTTTCGTTAACGTAATATGCTTGTCATGATTTTTCTTTGTCTTTCTAGAACTTATTGTATCTTCCTCCATATAAATCATACGCAATAGATCAGCTTATTCATCTATTAATTATTACTGCTATTATTATTGGTGGTGGTGTTATAACCACTTTATAGGTGAGGAATCTGAAGTAATCAGATAACTTTTCCCTTTCCAAAAGCACTTAAGAAATCCACTTTCGGGTAATCATTTTGAGGTAGGATGAGAAACCGGGCTTGAAGAGGGCAAAAATGACTCTTTCAATTCACCAGTTGGACTGAGCTGTACGTCACCTCTAGGTAATAGCGTGGGAACTGCACAAGCAAAGGGAGACACCGAAGACGACAATGGTAATAGCCGTACTGTTTTCTAATGGACAAAAAAAATGCCTATATTATAAGTTCTATTTCTCCTGCTTTCTGGCAGTATCATGCTCAGAGTGGAGTCCTGGCAAGGAAGTCAGGATACTTAGGTTCTGAAACCTGGTAATGATACTAACATAATGAGAGAACTTGAACAAGTCAACCCGACCTCTCTGAGCCTCAGTTTCCTTACTCACGAAATGAGACTGAGAACATCGAAGTTCTCTAAGGGCCTCCTAGTTCTAAAATGCTTCCAGTCTAGGAAATAGCATAGAAGTCAATACGAGTGCAGGCTGAAGGGAAAGACAGGGCAGGGAGAAGGTTGCTTCCAGCCTAGAGAACAATCTCTGAACCACACCACTTGGCTCTTCTGCCCGTCTGTGCCCAAGATGGGAGCACAGGCAGTTAATAGAGAAGAGTGGAAAACTGCTCAGTCCTTACAGCCATCATCAACTGTCTGATTTTGGGTTTCTCAGGAAGTAGTGATAGTAGAGGTGTCCTGATAGCAAGAACCTTCAGATGATGCCGTTCCTCAAACGTAGTGAGAATTTCTCAACCTCCCTGAGTTTTTCATGACCCTCTTGTTCTTACAGAAAATTTCCAACATCCATCTCTACTTGGAACTCTAAATTCTCTGCAGCATTCTCCTCCTGTGGTGAGCAATGCAACTTCCCTAACACGAAGTGTCTGCAACTTCTCCAGAGTCTCTGCCCCTGCCGTCAGTTCGGCATCGGCTACCGGTACCCCTTTCCAGACACTCATGGGTAGTGCCTACCTTTACCAACATTCTAGCACGACTATGTTATCTGGAGTTACTGACCACAGCCAGATCTCCACTTCAGCTGCTTCCTATCCAGGTGTTCTTGAGTGGGACATCACAGCAAGCACTGAAAAGAATTCTTCTTCACTCGGAGACTTTACTCTGGCACTCACTGACCGCCACACAGCTGCCTCCTCCATGTTTCTGGCAGCCCAGTATGATAAAACTTCAGACGCCAAGAACATGGTCCCTCTACATCCATCGCTTTCTGCCAGCCTTGCTCAGGGAACACCATCTCAGATTCCAAATCAGGGGCAGAGCCGCCTGCCACTTCCCTGCCAGGAAGGAAGCCAGGTATATTACTATAACCAAGGCACACTGGGGTCTTTACTGTATGGAGAACTTGGCTCCTGCCCGCAATCCTACGGCTCGGCGTCATACACAGGAAGTCGGGCCTCTGGGCAACCAGAAATGGGAATGGGACCGAAGGAGATTCAGCCCACAAATATCCGACCACCAGCTTCCACCTCTGCAGTCTGCCACCCTGTGTCTGCTCAACGCATCACAGAAACAAGTTTTCAAGGTGAGTATAACAAACGCCAGAGAAAGTTGAAGAATGAGGTCGGCACTCAAAAATGGGGTCAAATCGACAGCTGGGAAGGGGTGTAGAGGCAGGTAGAATTTAGATCCTGAGCCTTTAATAACCACTACCTTCGCTCAGTGCCCTCTGTTTTTAGACTCTCTATGAGAACACCTAGGGCTTCCCTGGTGGCGCCGTGGTTAAGAATCCGCCTGCCAATGCAATGCGGGGGACACGGGTTCGAGCCCTGGTCTGCGAAGATCCCACATGCCGTGCAGCAACTAAGCGCATGTGCCACAACGACGGAGCCTGCATTCTAGAGCCCGTGAGCCTCAACTACCGAAGCCCACGTGCCTACAGCCCATGCTCCGCAACAAAGAGAAGCCACCGCGATGAGAAGCCCGCACACCGCAACCAAGAGTAGCCCCCGCTAGCCGCCAACTAGAGAAAGCCCGTGCACAGCAATGAGAGACCCAGTGCAGCCAAAAAAATAAATACGTAGAATAAATAAGTTCAAACAGTAAATAAATACATAAACATAAATTACAAAAAAAAGAACACCTAATGCAGGTGGGAAGGTGGGAGGGCCACTGTAGAGGTCATCTATGCTACATGTACAAGAACCCCGAGAGCACACCAATCGGTACCACACTTTTCACTGCTGTAGCCGATCGTTCCCCCTGTACTGCCACACTGTAGCACTCCCTTCCCTCATCTACTGCTATAGTCTCTTCGGAAGGTGTTTCCGAACTCTTGTTATGAGAGTGCCAGTTGAACTGTCCTCACTTCCTTCATTTATACCAGGATTGAAGACCTTGTGGTCCGAGATCCTGTCCAGAGAGCAAGCAGGCTAAGACTCTGTCTTTGTTGATGTATTTCATCAGCAAGGGCTCTACCCCCTCTCCTAGTTCATGGTGTGACGTGTTCTTGGCCTCTCGGGAAAGTGGGGAGAATGGAAAGGACCCTATATGAGAATGCTAGGCTTTGTAAAACATTTCAGGTTTTTAAAAATAAGACTCATTTTGTATTGGACTTATAACAGTCCTATGAAATACAAAGCGAGCCGAGAATCAGCGACAGGAAAGGCTCACCAGTAAGAATTACAACAGTCACCGCTTACCTCGTAGCATAGGGCACTGTCCGTGATCCTTAAGAAGAGTTAGTAGAAATGCCTTGCCCATCTTGCCCCTGAACCCCTTGAAAGGTACACGACTGCTGTGTTGGTGTTTAGGGGGAGCATCTCACTTACCAGGGACTGACTTCTCCCTTGATCCCTTTGTAGGGATGGAGACCTCCCCCCTGGTGATGAAAAATTCCCTGGGATTGCAACCTCCAAGCCAGACGTTTTGTGTGACACAAAGTCAAGAACTCCCCAAGTCCTGCAGTAGCAGAAACAGCCACATACTTGAGAGTAACCCACCATCTGAACTTGGGGACATTTCAGTGACAGCTCCAGTCCAGAGTGCCAGGCGTCTCCTGGCCCTGCCTCCAGCTCCAAGCCAGGGACAAATAGAGAGTAAGCACGTGGATGATATCAAAACCAAGCTTTCAAAGCCTCTGGATGCCTACCAGATCCCAACAGAGAACCAAGATCCTCCACTACTCCCTTTAGGAATCCCTGATATTCACCAGCCGCTGGCCTGCACCGATCCCCTCAGCCAAGAGGAGCAGCCTGGTTCTGAAAATGCTGATCTGGGAGAGAACAGCCGGAGTCGTCAGGACCTAGGGACACTTGAAAATGGGATTGAACCTAGCAGTGGTCTTGCAGACATTACTACACTGGCGGAGGATATTCACCTTCCCCAGCTCTTTAATCCTTTGAAAGATCTTGATCAATCCCAAGGTCCCAACGTGATCAAAGCTAAAGACACCAGAGCCATTAAGGTGAATCAGGTGCAGGAAAAGCCAAGTGTCATAAAGGTTCCCTCTGATCAACCCAGGAAGAACAAACAGAAAGCCTCTGAGCCTATCAGTGGCGCTCCCAAGGCCAAAATCCAGCCAAAGAATCCAGAGTGCCTGTTAGGGGGAGAAGTGGTTATATGCCACGCTGCAGTCAGTGACAGGGCTCCTGTGAACACGGCCAAGCACTCTCAAGGCAAACCTCAGAAAGCTGCATCCAGAAAGATCAGCAAAACTAAGAGCCACGGGCAGGAAAAGACCAAAAGGACCAGAGGGAGAAACAAGGCTGAGGAGAACAAGCAGTCAGGGAACAAAGTCAAGGCAGAAGAGAAGCCAGCAATCCCCCACACGAAGCGAAAGGAACACCAAACTGAGCTTCTCCAACAGAGCTTTCAAAAGCCTCGAACCTCCCTTGGCGTGCGCATGCTGGAGTCTGTGAAGGTTCTTCATGCGCTGGGGAAGAAGAATGAGACGAAAACTGGGCGCTCTTCCTGTCGGCTCTTGGGAAAGTCAAGCAACCCCAAAGACCCCCAGCCACCCCCAGCTATCCAGCCATGGCGGCATACCCCACGTGAGGGGAAGGGTCCTGAGAAAACGCAAGTCCAAGCCCAGAAACCAGACAGCAGTGCTGAAACAGAGTGTCCGTCTCCAGCCCAGTATGAGCGGCCTCCTCCTGGGAAGGTCAAGTTGATACCTCTGCCTTTTTCTGCCTGGGACAAGCCTCAAGCTCGACCCGCTCCTCGGAGGCCACAGTCTCTGGCCTCACATCGGCCTGCTGGGGCTTACCGTGCCCAGCCTGGTTCTACTGACTCAGCTCAACCTGCTGCAGCCAATTCATCCCAGCCAGCTCCTGCCTCTTTGCCAGGCCCCGCCAAACCAGCTCAGCCAACTGTGACCAACCCAACCCAACCGGCTTGGCCCAACCATACCCAGCCTCGTGTCCCTCAGTCTGCTGCTCCTAGGCCTGCACCCTCCAAAACTTCATCTGGCGCTCCTCTCCAGCGGGAGCCTGTTCCCCCTGCTGTGAATAAGCGCCAGTCCCCACCCAAGCTCCAAACCCACTTTCTACTCCAAGACTTCAGCAAGCAACGAGTTCCATGGAGGGAACCCAACGTGCCTGAGCCAGTCATGTCAAAGCCCATCGAACAAGAGCAGAGGCCAGAGCGAGAGGCCATGAAGAGGCGGGCTCAACAACAACGGGAGAATGCTGCCAGATACACCTCTTCGGGCAAGCTGCAATTTTTCACCGAGAGGGAAAACGAAATGGAAATTGCCGACTACTACGGATACGTCAAGTGAGAGCTGCTAGGATTCTTGGTGCCACCTTGGCTACCAGCTGTTCTTCCATACACAGGTAAGACAGGTATAGAACTGAATAAGTAAATGGAATACAATTAATAGACGAGTAACAAACCTTTCGAATTTTCAGATGCTGCTAACTGGGGCGTGAGAAAGGAAGGACTGAAAGTTGGATGGGAGAATGAAGGAAAGGGGTAAAAACTGAGCAAAGAGGAAGGAACTTGGCCCAGGGCTAGGAAGGCCAAAAGAGACGTATGGATTTAGGAAAGGAAGCAGGAGCGAGGATGAAATGGCAGAAGTAAAAAGCAGGGTCAGAGGTCTGGGTTGAAAGAACACAATTGGAGTAGAGTTGAAGGTGACAGAAGATGAGTCTAGGTTTACTAGGAGAAATAGAAAAAGTCTCTCGGGGACGCTGGCCTTAAGTCTCACAACCACCAGATAGGTATTTCAGAAAACAAGAGGTTCAGGACACATCTCTGAAAGGTCTGAGTTGCCTTATTCAGGTGTGACTGTAGTGGGGGAATAGGGAAATCTACCAGAGAAGTGGCTAGGGCTCAGAGTTATCCTAGGGGCAGCTGACGACAGGGGCAGAGCCAAGGGAACTGCTGGATCAGGAGGCCCACGAACAAAGCAGGGGCATAGCCGCCTGTCACTTCCCTGCCAGGAAGGAAGCCAGGTATATTACTGTAACCAAGGCACACTGGGGTCTTTACTGTATGGAGAACTTGGCTCCTGCCCGCAATCCTACGGCTCGGCGTCACACACAGGAAGTAGGGCCTCTGGGCAACCAGAAATGGGAATGGGACTGAAGGAGATTCAGCCCACAAATATCCGACCACCAGCTTCCACCTCTGCAGTCTGCCACCCTGTGTCTGCTCAACGCATCACAGAAACAAGTTTTCAAGGTGAGTATACAGACGGCAGAGAAAAGTTGAACAATGAGGTCAGCATTCAAAAATGGGGTCAAATCGACAGCTGGGAAGGGGTGTAGAGACAGGTAGAATTTAGATCCTGAGCCTTTAATAACCACTACCTTCTCTCAGTGCTCTCTGTTTTTAGACTCTATATGAGAACACCTAGGGCTTCCCTGGTGGCGCCTGCCAATGCAGGGGACACGGGTTCGAGCCCTGGTCTGCGAAGATCCCACATGCCGTGCAGCAACTAAGCGCATGTGCCACGACGACGGAGCCTGCATTCTAGAGCCCGTGAGCCTCAACTACCGAAGCCCACGTGCCTACAGCCCATGCTCCGCAACAAGAGAAGCCACCGCGATGAGATGCCCGCACACCGCAACCGAGAGTAGCCCCCGCTAGCCGCCAACTAGAGAAAGCCCGTGCACAGCAATGAGAGACCCAGTGCAGCCAAAAACATAAATACGTAGAATAAATAAGTTCAAACAGTAAATAAATACATAAACATAAATTACAAAAAAAAAGAACACCTAATGCAGGTGGGAAGGTGGGAGGGCCACCGTAGAGGTCATCTATGCTACATGTACAAGAACCCCGAGAGCACACCAATCGGTACCACACTTTTCACTGCTGTAGCCGATCGTTCCCCCTGTACTGCCACACTGTAGCACTCCCTTCCCTCATCTACTGCTATAGTCTCTTCGGAAGGTGTTTCCGAACTCTTGTTATGAGAGTGCCAGTTGAACTGTCCTCACTTCCTTCATTTATACCAGGATTGAAGACCTTGTGGTCCGAGATCCTGTCCAGAGAGCAAGCAGGCTAAGGCTCTGTCTTTGTTGATGTATTTCATCAGAAAGGGCTCTACCCCCTCTCCTAGTTCATGGTGTGAAGTGTTCTTGGCCTCTCGGGAAAGTGGGGAGAATGGAAAGGACCCTATATGAGAATGCTAGGCTCTGTAAAACATTTCAGGTTTTTAAAAATAAGACTCATTTTGTATTGGACTGACAACAGTCCTATGAAATACAAAGAAGGCCGAGAATCAGTGACAGGAAAGGATCACCAGTAAGAACTACAGCAGTCACCGCTTACCTCGTAGCATAGGGCACTGTCCGTGATCCTTAAGAAGAGTTAGTAGAAATGCCTTGCCCATCTTGCCCCTGAACCCCTTGAAAGGTACACGACTGCTGTGTTGGTGTTTAGGGGGAGCATCTCACTTACCAGGGACTGACTTCTCCCTTGATTCCTCTGTAGTGATGGAGACTTCCCCGCTGATGAAAAATTCCCTGGGATTGCAACCTCCAAGCCAGACAGCTTTCCTATGGAATGACAGAGAACTTGTCAAGGTGAAACACCAGTCTGCGGGAGAAAGGGAGGAAGAGAATGATGGAAATCGTTTCTGGGAAACTATTTTTACATTATGTGTTGTTTGTTCCCGGTAAATAAACTGAAATCTTCTTAACAGTACAACAAAATCTAAACCACTAAAGCCAACAATACAGGAGTATAACGTTCGACAAAAATTTCTTTGGCTGCGCAGCATGTGGGATCTTAGCTCCCCAACCAGGGATTGAACCCACGCCTGCTGCATTGGAAGCGCAGAGTCTTCACCACGGGACCACCGGGGAAGTCCCAGGACTATCACTTTTAAAGGAGAAGGTACAAACCCCTCGGTTCTATGAACTGGAGATTTTTAGTAAGAAGTCAATATATTTGTTGTTAGGCACATTTTATGTTAGGCTGTCTCCCTGCACAGGATGCAGGCGCCTTGAGAATGGAAGTCATATCCCTCTATAGTACGTCCCTCTTCTTTCTGCTTTGCAGTTTGCTGCTCCACTTGTTCAACCCCACCTAGTAATAACCTATACTTCCCTTGTTCCTGTTTTCCCATCTGGAAAACAGACAAAAGGCAACCAAACAACGCAAAGGTCTCAACAAATAAGGGATATCCAAAACCAGAGATGGCCAGAACTTCTGTACCCCTGATGAAATAGTCCTCATACAAAACCTGATAATCAAATTCCTTAATGCTAGGAATCACAGTGAAAAATAGTATCTGAACTGACTTCTGTCAGATGAGTGAGAACTAAGGTTAATTCAGTGTATCTGAAGCATAGAAAGTGAGGGCAAAAGTGGCACAAGATGGGGCTAGAGAAGCAGAGAGGATTCTAGACCACGCAGAGTCTTAAAGGCCAACAGTGTGTTTTCTATTCTCAAAACAATGTTTGTGAGCGATGTTTATGAGCAACGTTCCAACTTGCTTTGAAGGTTTCTTGTGTGAAGAATGGATTGGAAGGAAACAAGATATATGGACACTAGTTAGGACCTAATCGCAACAGACAGGCAAGTTCAGTATTAGGAAGTTGAGGAAGAGCTGGCTGACAGATTCCAAAGAAATTCAGGAGATGAACTGAAGCGGGCTTAATGGGGTAGGAGATGGAGGAAAGGAAGGTCTTAGGGAATTCAAGGGTTTACTGCACACATGAGCAAAGTCTCAAAATTAATCATTTGAACGTACAGAGGCGGATCTCCCAAATGACACCGGTTAGGAAGCAACGGTACGCCCTTTAGAATTCCTAGAGACAACACAAATCAACTGTTTCGATGGAAAATTCGGCGGGACTCTTGATTTCCATGGGAATACAGAGAAAAGAGACACTGATCTGGCTTGCAGGTATATTTAGGAAGCTGTTAGCCGGACATCACCTACTAGTATCATGTAAGTAGGCCGTCCGAAGTAGGAAGCTTAGGGGAAAAACCTGGAGGAAAACTTAAAAGCTTAAGCCACACCTCTACACTACACCACCTTTCACAATTTCTTCTCAGATAAGCATCATCCCCATCAGTGAAGAAACTCGTACCTCATAATAGGAAAAACAGGCCTAAAGATTCAATGTGTGTCTTGGGAGGTCCCATCTATGCGATATCTTCCTGGGACCAGAAAAGGCCCCAGGAAGATCCATCTCTGCACCCCTGAAAGCTTACCACCAAGGAAAATGACTAGGTCCATAGATTTCCTCCCTCAAACCAGCTTACCTCACACATAGATCATTAGCAACTCCGCCCTTACTCACATTATCACAGTCACAAGAGTGGTTAGGGAGAAAAGCACTAACCAGGGGAACTAAAACAGAGGCAATCCAGGCCAAGCTGGGCTGGTGGCAGATATCTGCTCCTTACGCTCGGGTGCATAATGCGACTCACCACAGTGCCTTTTTCACAGACCCTTTTGAACGTTTCTCCACAGAATCCAACAGCTCAAGTTAGTTCATGACGCTTCAAGGTCAACAATCGTCAAGAGAAAAACATGCAATATGTCTTACAATGTTGGATTCCTTACAAACAGGACAAGGAGATAACCATGTAGACAAAACCAGAGCATTTGAAAACATCTGTATTCTACAAACACACCAGTGAATGCTATAAATAAGGTACTATGACATAAAACAAAATGAAAACTAGATGTGAGACTCTTCTCTTCAGTGTACAGACTTCATGGCAGTTGCTGCACACTATCTAGCTACTTAGATCTTTAACTCTCTGTTCTGTTAATACCAAATGAGGCCCAAGTGTGTCAACCTGTTTCCCACAGAAACCAAAAAGTCTACATGCATCTCTTTTCTCCTGTGCCCTTTCACCTTACCTGCTCCCAATTCTCCACCAACGTCCTCCTCTTTCTCTAATTATTCTCCTCTTCATTTTGCTTGGCCTTGCCCCCAAGCATGCAAGACAGAGAGTCCTAGAGGTCCAAGATTCTAGAGTGGCTGTTTGCAAGGCGGAGGAGATTACAGTAACTGCCACACTGTATATATTTCTGTGCAAAGAAAAAGGGACAGTGTTCAGAATGTCTCTCACATATAACAAGAGCTGGAGATGGCAGGATACCTGTGTGGCCCAAGGAACTAGAGCTAGCAAATTATGGGCCAAACAATTGCAACCAAAGGCTGGAAGAGGAAAGGTCTGCAACCAGCTCTGTCTCCTAGCTCTCTGGTATTTGCTGCCAACGGGCAGAGTCTATTTCGTGAAGCATCAAGCACTGAAAAGAAGACTCCTGCTGCTGGAAGTTGACAGGAAGTAACGTCCAATGCAAGATCAAGGCTTGTCCTCGAAGCAATGCCCATAATGGAAGAAAAAAAAAAAAGAGAAAGCGGAAGAGAAACGTTAAGTCGCAAGTCCAACCTGGCCCCCAGCCTAGCCCAGCCCAAGGAAGGTAGGAGTCAAGGAGAAGAAACTAAAAGAGAAGAGCCTTGGACCACAACATTCTCCACAAGGTACACTCAACAAACTTCACCCTACTCTTGAACCAAGTTACAAAAAGAGCTTCTTAATCCCTACTTTGGCTCCTTAAAAGCTGCTATCAGTTCACTCATTAGACACATATGATTTCAGAACAACTGTAATAGTTCAAACTAGATGGCTCTTTCCTTCCTAAGGATTATTAATTAAAGAAGATCTATATAGCTCTAAGTATATGATACATAAAATAGAATACTCTGTAGAATATAAGTAACTCTTAGTTCAGTGTATTAATGAACGTCTGTAAGAAATGTGGCAATGATTTCCCTAATGGAAGAGCCTGGGGGAGGTAAATCTGTCTTCTAGGATTTCCTCCCCAGAGCTCAGAAACTCAGGTGTTGTTTTAGCTCTCCTACACTCTCTTCACCCAAGCCCGCCTTCCTGTTGGGGATCGGACCTCCCTATTGGCTCTCTCATACCTTTCAACTGCCTGCTTTGTGACATCACTCTCCTACCAAACCTACTACCACTTGGTAGAGTCTTGGGGTTTCCGTGGAGCTGTTTGGACCAGTAACCAGTGACCTCTGTACTGGACACGTGCGCCGTTCAGCTGCAGCCACTCGGACATCCTCTAGTGTTGTCTCCTCATCCCTTGTACCTGCAGTGGATGCTTCCTCTTCTCTGACCATGTCAGGTAAGAAAAGAAACTTTGGAAAGTTTTGCGTTCGATTTCTTTTGCCCCTAAATTGAGTAAGTAGGAGATTCAAAATAGCATGGAATAATGAGGGAAAGTATTGAACTACAAGTCTGGAGACCTAATTTCAGTTTTGACTTTGACGTTTACTATCTGTGTGACTTTGGACAAATCACTGGCTGTCTCACAAAGCCTGTTGCTTTCCTTAACTGTTACGTTAGGATACCACGTTGGGTTGATCACTCTGATCCCCTTCTTTTCCAGTATTGAGCCTTAAAGGGTACCCATGTAGAAAACGAAATCAGACACTTCTCAAGAGTGTTTCAACAGAAACATAGAAAAGCCAGGGGACATAGAAAACTAGCAATATATACCAAGATGTTTCATCTCTAATGGTCTCCCTCCACTAGGATTTCGACTAGTTGAAAAGAGAGAATAGGGAGAGAGGATGGAGAGTACTGGGCTCTACAGGGAGGCACAGAGTCGAGCGTAAGGAAGTTTAGGATGGTTTTCATTAGCACAGGCCAACAGGCACCAAGAGATGGGAGAAAATGTAAGAATGAAGAGGGAAAGCATAGAGGAGCTCTCAAGAAAAACGGAGTTTGCAATGGAATGCTGATGGGAACCAAAGATTTTCAATTAAAGCAGAAACAGCACAGAGGGAAACCTGCTCAGAGCAGGGCAAAACCAAGTTGATGGTAGCAAACCCTTACATTAACAGACTAAGAAGGAAAGTAAGGCCAGAACAGGGGATCACCAGGAAAGGCAGCTTATCAGAAAAGTCATACTCCGTTTTCTTTCTTTTATTGCCTCTCTGAATACAGTTGGCCACTTGACAGTTTTGAATATAAACATTTTAGAAATACGTTTTAGAAATGATGCCTCCTATAAACAAGCAACCACAGTGGTTATCTAGGGGGCTGCTTTTCAGTGTTTTATTCTTTCTAATTTTTAAACTAGGTAGACATTTCACCAATTCAACATTTTAAGTGATATCTTCTAAATTGAATCAGAAGGACTATTTTCCTTGGTGTGATATGTAGGTTCTAAGGCAAGGCTGCTTTTCATTTTTACAGTTATTTCCTTCCTAACACAGAGAGCACATTGATCAACAGCCATCGTTCGCTTGTAGAGCTTAGCTACCGAAGAAGAAGAAGAAAAAGTCAAGCCCCACATCTCTAATTCCCCCCCCCACTTAGGGAATTCCCTGGCGGTCCAGTGCTTAGGACTCGGTGCTTTCACGGCCAGGGCCACGCGGCGCGGCCAAAGAAACAAAACAAACAAACATCCACGTTTATCGAAAACCATATTGTGGAGTCCTGTGGATTTTCTTACATTTGAAAATCTTTTTTAATTGGATTCTAGGCATGATGGTTTTTTGAGGTTTTGGGATGCCATCTTCTTGGATGCTGAAGATGATTCTAATCTAAGTTCTAGGATAAATCCAAAAACCTTCCTGATACATTTTAAGCTTCCTTTCTGCTTATTATATAAGCTATATTCATTGAAATATATATTTCTCCTAGGCTTAATACCTCTTACTTGCTGGGTAAAAATATGAAGGAGCACAATAATGAAACTCTTTTACACTTATTATTTTGCTGTCTGCTTCGTACCGGTTTTCATTGAAATACTTGTCTATATGTGTTGTGGCTACCTATACATGCACATTTATTGCATTCTGTTGCTTGTTATGCATTTTTTACTGACATACCTTCTCTGTCTGTATGCATTGGCTAGGAATTCATTCACCTCTATCACCTCCATCGTGTTTTCTGGTTAATAGTATTCACTAAAATAGAGTGGGCAAAATTCACTTTCATAATATTGCATGGATAGTACAGAATGCCATTTGTTAGTAAATTCATTAGGCTTCGATACTTGCCACATACCCCAGTTTTCATTAATATCTATGGATTTCTTTTTCGTTAACGTAATATGCTTGTCATGATTTTTCTTTGTCTTTCTAGAACTTATTGTATCTTCCTCCATATAAATCATACGCAATAGATCAGCTTATTCATCTATTAATTATTACTGCTATTATTATTGGTGGTGGTGTTATAACCACTTTATAGGTGAGGAATCTGAAGTAATCAGATAACTCTTCCCTTTCCAAAAGCAGTTAAGAAATCCACTTTCGGGTAATCATTTTGAGGTAGGATGAGAAACCAGGCTTGAAGAGGGCAAAAATGACTCTTTCAATTCACCAGTTGGACTGAGCTGTACGTCACCTCTAGGTAATAGCGTGGGAACTGCACAAGCAAAGGGAGACACCGAAGACGACAATGGTAATAGCCGTACTGTTTTCTAATGGACAAAAAAAATGCCTATATTATAAGTTCTATTTCTCCTGCTTTCTGGCAGTATCATGCTCAGAGTGGAGTCCTGGCAAGGAAGTCAGGATACTTAGGTTCTGAAACCTGGTAATGATACTAACATAATGAGAGAACTTGAACAAGTCAACCCGACCTCTCTGAGCCTCAGTTTCCTTACTCACGAAATGAGACTGAGAACATCGAAGTTCTCTAAGGGCCTCCTAGTTCTAAAATGCTTCCAGTCTAGGAAATAGCATAGAAGTCAATACGAGTGCAGGCTGAAGGGAAAGACAGGGCAGGGAGAAGGTTGCTTCCAGCCTAGAGAACAATCTCTGAACCACACCACTTGGCTCTTCTGCCCGTCTGTGCCCAAGATGGGAGCACAGGCAGTTAATAGAGAAGAGTGGAAAACTGCTCAGTCCTTACAGCCATCATTAACTGTCTGATTTTGGGTTTCTCAGGAAGTAGTGATAGTAGAGGTGTCCTGATAGCAAGAACCTTCAGATGATGCCGTTCCTCAAACGTAGTGAGAATTTCTCAACCTCCCTGAGTTTTTCATGACCCTCTTGTTCTTACAGAAAATTTCCAACATCCATCTCTACTTGGAACTCTAAATTCTCTGCAGCATTCTCCTCCTGTGGTGAGCAATGCAACTTCCCTAACACGAAGTGTCTGCAACTTCTCCAGAGTCTCTGCCCCTGCCGTCAGTTCGGCATCGGCTACTGGTACCCCTTTCCAGACACTCATGGGTAGTGCCTACCTTTACCAACATTCTAGCACGACTATGTTATCTGGAGTTACTGACCACAGCCAGATCTCCACTTCAGCTGCTTCCTATCCAGGTGTTCTTGAGTGGGACATCACAGCAAGCACTGAAAAGAATTCTTCTTCACTCGGAGACTTTACTCTGGCACTCACTGACCGCCACACAGCTGCCTCCTCCATGTTTCTGGCAGCCCAGTATGATAAAACTTCAGACGCCAAGAACATGGTCCCTCTACATCCATCGCTTTCTGCCAGCCTTGCTCAGGGAACACCATCTCAGATTCCAAATCAGGGGCAGAGCCGCCTGCCACTTCCCTGCCAGGAAGGAAGCCAGGTATATTACTATCACCAAGGCACACTGGGGTCTTTACTGTATGGAGAACTTGGCTCCTGCCCGCAATCCTACGGCTCGGCGTCATACACAGGAAGTCGGGCCTCTGGGCAACCAGAAATGGGAATGGGACTGAAGGAGATTCAGCCCACAAATATCCGACCACCAGCTTCCACCTCTGCAGTCTGCCACCCTGTGTCTGCTCAACGCATCACAGAAACAAGTTTTCAAGGTGAGTATAACAAACGCCAGAGAAAGTTGAAGAATGAGGTCGGCACTCAAAAATGGGGTCAAATCGACAGCTGGGAAGGGGTGTAGAGGCAGGTAGAATTTAGATCCTGAGCCTTTAATAACCACTACCTTCGCTCAGTGCCCTCTGTTTTTAGACTCTCTATGAGAACACCTAGGGCTTCCCTGGTGGCGCCGTGGTTAAGAATCCGCCTGCCAATGCAATGCGGGGGACACGGGTTCGAGCCCTGGTCTGCGAAGATCCCACATGCCGTGCAGCAACTAAGCGCATGTGCCACAACGACGGAGCCTGCATTCTAGAGCCCGTGAGCCTCAACTACCGAAGCCCACGTGCCTACAGCCCATGCTCCGCAACAAAGAGAAGCCACCGCGATGAGAAGCCCGCACACCGCAACCAAGAGTAGCCCCCGCTAGCCGCCAACTAGAGAAAGCCCGTGCACAGCAATGAGAGACCCAGTGCAGCCAAAAAAATAAATACGTAGAATAAATAAGTTCAAACAGTAAATAAATACATAAACATAAATTACAAAAAAAAGAACACCTAATGCAGGTGGGAAGGTGGGAGGGCCACTGTAGAGGTCATCTATGCTACATGTACAAGAACCCCGAGAGCACACCAATCGGTACCACACTTTTCACTGCTGTAGCCGATCGTTCCCCCTGTACTGCCACACTGTAGCACTCCCTTCCCTCATCTACTGCTATAGTCTCTTCGGAAGGTGTTTCCGAACTCTTGTTATGAGAGTGCCAGTTGAACTGTCCTCACTTCCTTCATTTATACCAGGATTGAAGACCTTGTGGTCCGAGATCCTGTCCAGAGAGCAAGCAGGCTAAGACTCTGTCTTTGTTGATGTATTTCATCAGCAAGGGCTCTACCCCCTCTCCTAGTTCATGGTGTGACGTGTTCTTGGCCTCTCGGGAAAGTGGGGAGAATGGAAAGGACCCTATATGAGAATGCTAGGCTTTGTAAAACATTTCAGGTTTTTAAAAATAAGACTCATTTTGTATTGGACTTATAACAGTCCTATGAAATACAAAGCGAGCCGAGAATCAGCGACAGGAAAGGCTCACCAGTAAGAATTACAACAGTCACCGCTTACCTCGTAGCATAGGGCACTGTCCATGATCCTTAAGAAGAGTTAGTAGAAATGCCTTGCCCATCTTGCCCCTGAACCCCTTGAAAGGTACACGACTGCTGTGTTGGTGTTTAGGGGGAGCATCTCACTTACCAGGGACTGACTTCTCCCTTGATCCCTTTGTAGGGATGGAGACCTCCCCCCTGGTGATGAAAAATTCCCTGGGATTGCAACCTCCAAGCCAGACGTTTTGTGTGACACAAAGTCAAGAACTCCCCAAGTCCTGCAGTAGCAGAAACAGCCACATACTTGAGAGTAACCCACCATCTGAACTTGGGGACATTTCAGTGACAGCTCCAGTCCAGAGTGCCAGGCGTCTCCTGGCCCTGCCTCCAGCTCCAAGCCAGGGACAAATAGAGAGTAAGCACGTGGATGATATCAAAACCAAGCTTTCAAAGCCTCTGGATGCCTACCAGATCCCAACAGAGAACCAAGATCCTCCACTACTCCCTTTAGGAATCCCTGATATTCACCAGCCGCTGGCCTGCACCGATCCCCTCAGCCAAGAGGAGCAGCCTGGTTCTGAAAATGCTGATCTGGGAGAGAACAGCCGGAGTCGTCAGGACCTAGGGACACTTGAAAATGGGATTGAACCTAGCAGTGGTCTTGCAGACATTACTACACTGGCGGAGGATATTCACCTTCCCCAGCTCTTTAATCCTTTGAAAGATCTTGATCAATCCCAAGGTCCCAACGTGATCAAAGCTAAAGACACCAGAGCCATTAAGGTGAATCAGGTGCAGGAAAAGCCAAGTGTCATAAAGGTTCCCTCTGATCAACCCAGGAAGAACAAACAGAAAGCCTCTGAGCCTATCAGTGGCGCTCCCAAGGCCAAAATCCAGCCAAAGAATCCAGAGTGCCTGTTAGGGGGAGAAGTGGTTACATGCCACGCTGCAGTCAGTGACAGGGCTCCTGTGAACACGGCCAAGCACTCTCAAGGCAAACCTCAGAAAGCTGCATCCAGAAAGATCAGCAAAACTAAGAGCCACGGGCAGGAAAAGACCAAAAGGACCAGAGGGAGAAACAAGGCTGAGGAGAACAAGCAGTCAGGGAACAAAGTCAAGGCAGAAGAGAAGCCAGCAATCCCCCACACGAAGCGAAAGGAACACCAAACTGAGCTTCTCCAACAGAGCTTTCAAAAGCCTCGAACCTCCCTTGGCGTGCGCATGCTGGAGTCTGTGAAGGTTCTTCATGCGCTGGGGAAGAAGAATGAGACGAAAACTGGGCGCTCTTCCTGTCGGCTCTTGGGAAAGTCAAGCAACCCCAAAGACCCCCAGCCACCCCCAGCTATCCAGCCATGGCGGCATACCCCACGTGAGGGGAAGGGTCCTGAGAAAACGCAAGTCCAAGCCCAGAAACCAGACAGCAGTGCTGAAACAGAGTGTCCGTCTCCAGCCCAGTATGAGCGGCCTCCTCCTGGGAAGGTCAAGTTGATACCTCTGCCTTTTTCTGCCTGGGACAAGCCTCAAGCTCGACCCGCTCCTCGGAGGCCACAGTCTCTGGCCTCACATCGGCCTGCTGGGGCTTACCGTGCCCAGCCTGGTTCTACTGACTCAGCTCAACCTGCTGCAGCCAATTCATCCCAGCCAGCTCCTGCCTCTTTGCCAGGCCCCGCCAAACCAGCTCAGCCAACTGTGACCAACCCAACCCAACCGGCTTGGCCCAACCATACCCAGCCTCGTGTCCCTCAGTCTGCTGCTCCTAGGCCTGCACCCTCCAAAACTTCATCTGGCGCTCCTCTCCAGCGGGAGCCTGTTCCCCCTGCTGTGAATAAGCGCCAGTCCCCACCCAAGCTCCAAACCCACTTTCTACTCCAAGACTTCAGCAAGCAACGAGTTCCATGGAGGGAACCCAACGTGCCTGAGCCAGTCATGTCAAAGCCCATCGAACAAGAGCAGAGGCCAGAGCGAGAGGCCATGAAGAGGCGGGCTCAACAACAACGGGAGAATGCTGCCAGATACACCTCTTCGGGCAAGCTGCAATTTTTCACCGAGAGGGAAAACGAAATGGAAATTGCCGACTACTACGGATACGTCAAGTGAGAGCTGCTAGGATTCTTGGTGCCACCTTGGCTACCAGCTGTTCTTCCATACACAGGTAAGACAGGTATAGAACTGAATAAGTAAATGGAATACAATTAATAGACGAGTAACAAACCTTTCGAATTTTCAGATGCTGCTAACTGGGGCGTGAGAAAGGAAGGACTGAAAGTTGGATGGGAGAATGAAGGAAAGGGGTAAAAACTGAGCAAAGAGGAAGGAACTTGGCCCAGGGCTAGGAAGGCCAAAAGAGACGTATGGATTTAGGAAAGGAAGCAGGAGCGAGGATGAAACGGCAGAAGTAAAAAGCAGGGTCAGAGGTCTGGGTTGAAAGAACACAATTGGAGTAGAGTTGAAGGTGACAGAAGATGAGTCTAGGTTTACTAGGAGAAATAGAAAAAGTCTCTCGGGGACGCTGGCCTTAAGTCTCACAACCACCAGATAGGTATTTCAGAAAACAAGAGGTTCAGGACACATCTCTGAAAGGTCTGAGTTGCCTTATTCAGGTGTGACTGTAGTGGGGGAATAGGGAAATCTACCAGAGAAGTGGCTAGGGCTCAGAGTTATCCTAGGGGCAGCTGACGACAGGGGCAGAGCCAAGGGAACTGCTGGATCAGGAGGCCCACGAACAAAGCAGGGGCATAGCCGCCTGTCACTTCCCTGCCAGGAAGGAAGCCAGGTATATTACTGTAACCAAGGCACACTGGGGTCTTTACTGTATGGAGAACTTGGCTCCTGCCCGCAATCCTACGGCTCGGCGTCATACACAGGAAGTCGGGCCTCTGGGCAACCAGAAATGGGAATGGGACCGAAGGAGATTCAGCCCACAAATATCCGACCACCAGCTTCCACCTCTGCAGTCTGCCACCCTGTGTCTGCTCAACGCATCACAGAAACAAGTTTTCAAGGTGAGTATAACAAACGCCAGAGAAAGTTGAAGAATGAGGTCGGCACTCAAAAATGGGGTCAAATCGACAGCTGGGAAGGGGTGTAGAGGCAGGTAGAATTTAGATCCTGAGCCTTTAATAACCACTACCTTCGCTCAGTGCCCTCTGTTTTTAGACTCTCTATGAGAACACCTAGGGCTTCCCTGGTGGCGCCGTGGTTAAGAATCCGCCTGCCAATGCAATGCGGGGGACACGGGTTCGAGCCCTGGTCTGCGAAGATCCCACATGCCGTGCAGCAACTAAGCGCATGTGCCACAACGACGGAGCCTGCATTCTAGAGCCCGTGAGCCTCAACTACCGAAGCCCACGTGCCTACAGCCCATGCTCCGCAACAAGAGAAGCCACCGCGATGAGATGCCCGCACACCGCAACCGAGAGTAGCCCCCGCTAGCCGCCAACTAGAGAAAGCCCGTGCACAGCAATGAGAGACCCAGTGCAGCCAAAAAAATAAATACGTAGAATAAATAAGTTCAAACAGTAAATAAATACATAAACATAAATTACAAAAAAAAAGAACACCTAATGCAGGTGGGAAGGTGGGAGGGCCACCGTAGAGGTCATCTATGCTACATGTACAAGAACCCCGAGAGCACACCAATCGGTACCACACTTTTCACTGCTGTAGCCGATCGTTCCCCCTGTACTGCCACACTGTAGCACTCCCTTCCCTCATCTACTGCTATAGTCTCTTTGGAAGGTGTTTCCGAACTCTTGTTATCAGAGTGCCAGTTGAACTGTCCTCACTTCCTTCATTTATACCAGGATTGAAGACCTTGTGGTCCGAGATCCTGTCCAGAGAGCAAGCAGGCTAAGGCTCTGTCTTTGTTGATGTATTTCATCAGAAAGGGCTCTACCCCCTCTCCTAGTTCATGGTGTGAAGTGTTCTTGGCCTCTCGGGAAAGTGGGGAGAATGGAAAGGACCCTATATGAGAATGCTAGGCTCTGTAAAACATTTCAGGTTTTTAAAAATAAGACTCATTTTGTATTGGACTGACAACAGTCCTATGAAATACAAAGAAGGCCGAGAATCAGTGACAGGAAAGGATCACCAGTAAGAACTACAGCAGTCACCGCTTACCTCGTAGCATAGGGCACTGTCCGTGATCCTTAAGAAGAGTTAGTAGAAATGCCTTGCCCATCTTGCCCCTGAACCCCTTGAAAGGTACACGACTGCTGTGTTGGTGTTTAGGGGGAGCATCTCACTTACCAGGGACTGACTTCTCCCTTGATTCCTCTGTAGTGATGGAGACTTCCCCGCTGATGAAAAATTCCCTGGGATTGCAACCTCCAAGCCAGACAGCTTTCCTATGGAATGACAGAGAACTTGTCAAGGTGAAACACCAGTCTGCGGGAGAAAGGGAGGAAGAGAATGATGGAAATCGTTTCTGGGAAACTATTTTTACATTATGTGTTGTTTGTTCCCGGTAAATAAACTGAAATCTTCTTAACAGTACAACAAAATCTAAACCACTAAAGCCAACAATACAGGAGTATAACGTTCGAAAAAAATTTCTTTGGCTGCGCAGCATGTGGGATCTTAGCTCCCCAACCAGGGATTGAACCCACGCCTGCTGCATTGGAAGCGCAGAGTCTTCACCACGGGACCACCGGGGAAGTCCCAGGACTATCACTTTTAAAGGAGAAGGTACAAACCCCTCGGTTCTATGAACTGGAGATTTTTAGTAAGAAGTCAATATATTTGTTGTTAGGCACATTTTATGTTAGGCTGTCTCCCTGCACAGGATGCAGGCGCCTTGAGAATGGAAGTCATATCCCTCTATAGTACTTCCCTCTTCTTTCTGCTTTGCAGTTTGCTGCTCCACTTGTTCAACCCCACCTAGTAATAACCTATACTTCCCTTGTTCCTGTTTTCCCATCTGGAAAACAGACAAAAGGCAACCAAACAACGCAAAGGTCTCAACAAATAAGGGATATCCAAAACCAGAGATGGCCAGAACTTCTGTACCCCTGATGAAATAGTCCTCATACAAAACCTGATAATCAAATTCCTTAATGCTAGGAATCACAGTGAAAAATAGTATCTGAACTGACTTCTGTCAGATGAGTGAGAACTAAGGTTAATTCAGTGTATCTGAAGCATAGAAAGTGAGGGCAAAAGTGGCACAAGATGGGGCTAGAGAAGCAGAGAGGATTCTAGACCACGCAGAGTCTTAAAGGCCAACAGTGTGTTTTCTATTCTCAAAACAATGTTTGTGAGCGATGTTTATGAGCAACGTTCCAACTTGCTTTGAAGGTTTCTTGTGTGAAGAGTGGATTGGAAGGAAACAAGATATATGGACACTAGTTAGGACCTAATCGCAACAGACAGGCAAGTTCAGTATTAGGAAGTTGAGGAAGAGCTGGCTGACAGATTCCAAAGAAATTCAGGAGATGAACTGAAGCGGGCTTAATGGGGTAGGAGATGGAGGAAAGGAAGGTCTTAGGGAATTCAAGGGTTTACTGCACACATGAGCAAAGTCTCAAAATTAATCATTTGAACGTACAGAGGCGGATCTCCCAAATGACACCGGTTAGGAAGCAACGGTACGCCCTTTAGAATTCCTAGAGACAACACAAATCAACTGTTTCGATGGAAAATTCGGCGGGACTCTTGATTTCCATGGGAATACAGAGAAAAGAGACACTGATCTGGCTTGCAGGTATATTTAGGAAGCTGTTAGCCGGACATCACCTACTAGTATCATGTAAGTAGGCCGTCCGAAGTAGGAAGCTTAGGGGAAAAACCTGGAGGAAAACTTAAAAGCTTAAGCCACACCTCTACACTACACCACCTTTCACAATTTCTTCTCAGATAAGCATCATCCCCATCAGTGAAGAAACTCGTACCTCATAATAGGAAAAACAGGCCTAAAGATTCAATGTGTGTCTTGGGAGGTCCCATCTATGCGATATCTTCCTGGGACCAGAAAAGGCCCCAGGAAGATCCATCTCTGCACCCCTGAAAGCTTACCACCAAGGAAAATGACTAGGTCCATAGATTTCCTCCCTCAAACCAGCTTACCTCACACATAGATCATTAGCAACTCCGCCCTTACTCACATTATCACAGTCACAAGAGTGGTTAGGGAGAAAAGCACTAACCAGGGGAACTAAAACAGAGGCAATCCAGGCCAAGCTGGGCTGGTGGCAGATATCTTGCTCCTTACGCTCGGGTGCATAATGCGACTCACCACAGTGCCTTTGTCACAGACCCTTTTGAACGTTTCTCCACAGAATCCAACAGCTCAAGTTAGTTCATGACGCTTCAAGGTCAACAATCGTCAAGAGAAAAACATGCAATATGTCTTACAATGTTGGATTCCTTACAAACAGGACAAGGAGATAACCATGTAGACAAAACCAGAGCATTTGAAAACATCTGTATTCTACAAACACACCAGTGAATGCTATAAATAAGGTACTATGACATAAAACAAAATGAAAACTAGATGTGAGACTGTTCTCTTCAGTGTACAGACTTCATGGCAGTTGCTGCACACTATCTAGCTACTTAGATCTTTAACTCTCTGTTCTGTTAATACCAAATGAGGCCCAAGTGTGTCAACCTGTTTCCCACAGAAACCAAAAAGTCTACATGCATCTCTTTTCTCCTGTGCCCTTTCACCTTACCTGCTCCCAATTCTCCACCAACGTCCTCCTCTTTCTCTAATTATTCTCCTCTTCATTTTGCTTGGCCTTGCCCCCAAGCATGCAAGACAGAGAGTCCTAGAGGTCCAAGATTCTAGAGTGGCTGTTTGCAAGGCGGAGGAGATTACAGTAACTGCCACACTGTATATACTTCTGTGCAAAGAAAAAGGGACAGTGTTCAGAATGTCTCTCACATATAACAAGAGCTGGAGATGGCAGGATACCTGTGTGGCCCAAGGAACTAGAGCTAGCAAATTATGGGCCAAACAATTGCAACCAAAGGCTGGAAGAGGAAAGGTCTGCAACCAGCTCTGTCTCCTAGCTCTCTGGTATTTGCTGCCAACGGGCAGAGTCTATTTCGTGAAGCATCAAGCACTGAAAAGAAGACTCCTGCTGCTGGAAGTTGACAGGAAGTAACGTCCAATGCAAGATCAAGGCTTGTCCTCGAAGCAATGCCCATAATGGAAGAAAAAAAAAAAAGAGAAAGCGGAAGAGAAACGTTAAGTCGCAAGTCCAACCTGGCCCCCAGCCTAGCCCAGCCCAAGGAAGGTAGGAGTCAAGGAGAAGAAACTAAAAGAGAAGAGCCTTGGACCACAACATTCTCCACAAGGTACACTCAAGAAACTTCACCCTACTCTTGAACCAAGTTACAAAGAGAGCTTCTTAATCCCTACTTTGGCTCCTTAAAAGCTGCTATCAGTTCACTCATTAGACACATCTGATTTCAGAACAACTGTAATAGTTCAAACTAGATGGCTCTTTCCTTCCTAAGGATTATTAATTAAAGAAGATCTATATAGCTCTAAGTATATGATACATAAAATAGAATACTCTGTAGAATATAAGTAACTCTTAGTTCAGTGTATTAATGAACGTCTGTAAGAAATGTGGCAATGATTTCCCTAATGGAAGAGCCTGGGGGAGGTAAATCTGTCTTCTAGGATTTCCTCCTCCCCAAAGCTCAGAAACTCAGGTGTTGTTTTAGCTCTCCTACACTCTCTTCACCCAAGCCCGCCTTCCTGTTGGGGATCGGACCTCCCTATTGGCTCTCTCATACCTTTCAACTGCCTGCTTTGTGACATCACTCTCCTCCCAAACCTACTACCACTTGGTAGAGCCTTGGGGTTTCCGTGGAGCTGTTTGGACCAGTAACCAGTGACCTCTGTACTGGACACGTGCGCCGTTCAGCTGCAGCCACTCAGACATCCTCTAGTGTTGTCTCCTCATCCCTTGTACCTGCAGTGGATGCTTCCTCTTCTCTGACCATGTCAGGTAAGAAAAGAAACTTTGGAAAGTTTTGCGTTCGATTTCTTTTGCCCCTAA
This sequence comes from Balaenoptera borealis, assembly GCF_965194805.1. Taxonomy (NCBI): domain Eukaryota; kingdom Metazoa; phylum Chordata; class Mammalia; order Artiodactyla; family Balaenopteridae; genus Balaenoptera; species Balaenoptera borealis. The sequence goes on from NW_028122969.1 coordinate 163,584, forward strand.
ATTGAGTAGGAGATTCAAAATAGCATGGAATAATGAGGGAAAGTATTGAACTACAAGTCTGGAGACCTAATTTCACTTTTGACTTTGACGTTTACTATCTGTGTGACTTTGGACAAATCACTGGCTGTCTCACAAAGCCTGTTGCTTTCCTTAACTGTTACGTTAGGATACCACATTGGGTTGATCACTCTGATCCCCTTCTTTTCCAGTATTGAGCCTTAAAGGGTACCCATGTAGAAAACGAAATCAGACACTTCTCAAGAGTGTTTCAACAGAAACACAGAAAAGCCAGGGGACATAGAAAACTAGCAATATATACCAAGATGTTTCATCTCTAATGGTCTCCCTCCACTAGGATTTCGACTAGTTGAAAAGAGAGAATAGGGAGAGAGGATGGAGAGTACTGGGCTCTACAGGGAGGCACAGAGTCGAGCGTAAGGAAGTTTAGGACGGTTTTCATTAGCACAGGCCAACAGGCACCAAGAGATGGGAGAAAATGTAAGAATGAAGAGGGAAAGCATAGAGGAGCTCTCAAGAAAAACGGAGTTTGCAATGGAATGCTGATGGGAACCAAAGATTTTCAATTAAAGCAGAAACAGCACAGAGGGAAACCTGCTCAGAGCAGGGCAAAACCAAGTTGATGGTAGCAAACCCTTACATTAACAGACTAAGAAGGAAAGTAAGGCCAGAACAGGGGATCACCGGGAAAGGCAGCTTATCAGAAAAGTCATACTCCGTTTTCTTTCTTTTATTGCCTCTCTGAATACAGTTGGCCACTTGACAGTTTTGAATATAAACATTTTAGAAATACGTTTTAGAAATGATGCCTCCTATAAACAAGCAACCACAGTGGTTATCTAGGGGGCTGCTTTTCAGTGTTTTATTCTTTCTAATTTTTAAACTAGGTAGACATTTCACCAATTCAACATTTTAAGTGATATCTTCTAAATTGAATCAGAAGGACTATTTTCCTTGGTGTGATATGTAGGTTCTAAGGCAAGGCTGCTTTTCATTTTTACAGTTATTTCCTTCCTAACACAGAGAGCACATTGATCAACAGCATCGTTCGCTTGTAGAGCTTAGCTACCGAAGAAGAAGAAGAAAAAGTCAAGCCCCACATCTCTAATTCCCCCCCCCACTTAGGGAATTCCCTGGCGGTCCAGTGCTTAGGACTCGGTGCTTTCACGGCCAGGGCCACGCGGCGCGGCCAAAGAAACAAAACAAACAAACATCCACGTTTATCGAAAACCATATTGTGGAGTCCTGTGGATTTTCTTACATTTGAAAATCTTTTTTAATTGGATTCTAGGCATGATGGTTTTTTGAGGTTTTGGGATGCCATCTTCTTGGATGCTGAAGATGATTCTAATCTAAGTTCTAGGATAAATCCAAAAACCTTCCTGATACATTTTAAGCTTCCTTTCTGCTTATTATATAAGCTATATTCATTGAAATATATATTTCTCCTAGGCTTAATACCTCTTACTTGCTGGGTAAAAATATGAAGGAGCACAATAATGAAACTCTTTTACACTTATTATTTTGCTGTCTGCTTCGTACCGGTTTTCATTGAAATACTTGTCTATATGTGTTGTGGCTACCTATACATGCACATTTATTGCATTCTGTTGCTTGTTATGCATTTTGTACTGACATACCTTCTCTGTCTGTATGCATTGGCTAGGAATTCATTCACCTCTATCACCTCCATCGTGTCTTCTGGTTAATAGTATTCACTAAAATAGAGTGGGCAAAATTCACTTTCATAATATTGCATGGATAGTACAGAATGCCATTTGTTAGTAAATTCATTAGGCTTCGATACTTGCCACATACCCCAGTTTTCATTAATATCTATGGATTTCTTTTTCGTTAACGTAATATGCTTGTCATGATTTTTCTTTGTCTTTCTAGAACTTATTGTATCTTCCTCCATATAAATCATACGCAATAGATCAGCTTATTCATCTATTAATTATTACTGCTATTATTATTGGTGGTGGTGTTATAACCACTTTATAGGTGAGGAATCTGAAGTAATCAGATAACTTTTCCCTTTCCAAAAGCACTTAAGAAATCCACTTTCGGGTAATCATTTTGAGGTAGGATGAGAAACCGGGCTTGAAGAGGGCAAAAATGACTCTTTCAATTCACCAGTTGGACTGAGCTGTACGTCACCTCTAGGTAATAGCGTGGGAACTGCACAAGCAAAGGGAGACACTGAAGACGACAATGGTAATAGCCGTACTGTTTTCTAATGGACAAAAAAAATGCCTATATTATAAGTTCTATTTCTCCTGCTTTCTGGCAGTATCATGCTCAGAGTGGAGTCCTGGCAAGGAAGTCAGGATACTTAGGTTCTGAAACCTGGTAATGATACTAACATAATGAGAGAACTTGAACAAGTCAACCCGACCTCTCTGAGCCTCAGTTTCCTTACTCACGAAATGAGACTGAGAACATCGAAGTTCTCTAAGGGCCTCCTAGTTCTAAAATGCTTCCAGTCTAGGAAATAGCATAGAAGTCAATACGAGTGCAGGCTGAAGGGAAAGACAGGGCAGGGAGAAGGTTGCTTCCAGCCTAGAGAACAATCTCTGAACCACACCACTTGGCTCTTCTGCCCGTCTGTGCCCAAGATGGGAGCACAGGCAGTTAATAGAGAAGAGTGGAAAACTGCTCAGTCCTTACAGCCATCATTAACTGTCTGATTTTGGGTTTCTCAGGAAGTAGTGATAGTAGAGGTGTCCTGATAGCAAGAACCTTCAGATGATGCCGTTCCTCAAACGTAGTGAGAATTTCTCAACCTCCCTGAGTTTTTCATGACCCTCTTGTTCTTACAGAAAATTTCCAACATCCATCTCTACTTGGAACTCTAAATTCTCTGCAGCATTCTCCTCCTGTGGTGAGCAATGCAACTTCCCTAACACGAAGTGTCTGCAACTTCTCCAGAGTCTCTGCCCCTGCCGTCAGTTCGGCATCGGCTACTGGTACCCCTTTCCAGACACTCATGGGTAGTGCCTACCTTTACCAACATTCTAGCACGACTATGTTATCTGGAGTTACTGACCACAGCCAGATCTCCACTTCAGCTGCTTCCTATCCAGGTGTTCTTGAGTGGGACATCACAGCAAGCACTGAAAAGAATTCTTCTTCACTCGGAGACTTTACTCTGGCACTCACTGACCGCCACACAGCTGCCTCCTCCATGTTTCTGGCAGCCCAGTATGATAAAACTTCAGACGCCAAGAACATGGTCCCTCTACATCCATCGCTTTCTGCCAGCCTTGCTCAGGGAACACCATCTCAGATTCCAAATCAGGGGCAGAGCCGCCTGCCACTTCCCTGCCAGGAAGGAAGCCAGGTATATTACTATAACCAAGGCACACTGGGGTCTTTACTGTATGGAGAACTTGGCTCCTGCCCGCAATCCTACGGCTCGGCGTCATACACAGGAAGTCGGGCCTCTGGGCAACCAGAAATGGGAATGGGACTGAAGGAGATTCAGCCCACAAATATCCGACCACCAGCTTCCACCTCTGCAGTCTGCCACCCTGTGTCTGCTCAACGCATCACAGAAACAAGTTTTCAAGGTGAGTATAACAAACGCCAGAGAAAGTTGAAGAATGAGGTCGGCACTCAAAAATGGGGTCAAATCGACAGCTGGGAAGGGGTGTAGAGGCAGGTAGAATTTAGATCCTGAGCCTTTAATAACCACTACCTTCGCTCAGTGCCCTCTGTTTTTAGACTCTCTATGAGAACACCTAGGGCTTCCCTGGTGGCGCCGTGGTTAAGAATCCGCCTGCCAATGCAATGCGGGGGACACGGGTTCGAGCCCTGGTCTGCGAAGATCCCACATGCCGTGCAGCAACTAAGCGCATGTGCCACAACGACGGAGCCTGCATTCTAGAGCCCGTGAGCCTCAACTACCGAAGCCCACGTGCCTACAGCCCATGCTCCGCAACAAAGAGAAGCCACCGCGATGAGAAGCCCGCACACCGCAACCAAGAGTAGCCCCCGCTAGCCGCCAACTAGAGAAAGCCCGTGCACAGCAATGAGAGACCCAGTGCAGCCAAAAAAATAAATACGTAGAATAAATAAGTTCAAACAGTAAATAAATACATAAACATAAATTACAAAAAAAAGAACACCTAATGCAGGTGGGAAGGTGGGAGGGCCACTGTAGAGGTCATCTATGCTACATGTACAAGAACCCCGAGAGCACACCAATCGGTACCACACTTTTCACTGCTGTAGCCGATCGTTCCCCCTGTACTGCCACACTGTAGCACTCCCTTCCCTCATCTACTGCTATAGTCTCTTCGGAAGGTGTTTCAGAACTCTTGTTATGAGAGTGCCAGTTGAACTGTCCTCACTTCCTTCATTTATACCAGGATTGAAGACCTTGTGGTCCGAGATCCTGTCCAGAGAGCAAGCAGGCTAAGACTCTGTCTTTGTTGATGTATTTCATCAGCAAGGGCTCTACCCCCTCTCCTAGTTCATGGTGTGACGTGTTCTTGGCCTCTCGGGAAAGTGGGGAGAATGGAAAGGACCCTATATGAGAATGCTAGGCTTTGTAAAACATTTCAGGTTTTTAAAAATAAGACTCATTTTGTATTGGACTTATAACAGTCCTATGAAATACAAAGCGAGCCGAGAATCAGCGACAGGAAAGGCTCACCAGTAAGAATTACAACAGTCACCGCTTACCTCGTAGCATAGGGCACTGTCCATGATCCTTAAGAAGAGTTAGTAGAAATGCCTTGCCCATCTTGCCCCTGAACCCCTTGAAAGGTACACGACTGCTGTGTTGGTGTTTAGGGGGAGCATCTCACTTACCAGGGACTGACTTCTCCCTTGATCCCTTTGTAGGGATGGAGACCTCCCCCCTGGTGATGAAAAATTCCCTGGGATTGCAACCTCCAAGCCAGACGTTTTGTGTGACACAAAGTCAAGAACTCCCCAAGTCCTGCAGTAGCAGAAACAGCCACATACTTGAGAGTAACCCACCATCTGAACTTGGGGACATTTCAGTGACAGCTCCAGTCCAGAGTGCCAGGCGTCTCCTGGCCCTGCCTCCAGCTCCAAGCCAGGGACAAATAGAGAGTAAGCACGTGGATGATATCAAAACCAAGCTTTCAAAGCCTCTGGATGCCTACCAGATCCCAACAGAGAACCAAGATCCTCCACTACTCCCTTTAGGAATCCCTGATATTCACCAGCCGCTGGCCTGCACCGATCCCCTCAGCCAAGAGGAGCAGCCTGGTTCTGAAAATGCTGATCTGGGAGAGAACAGCCGGAGTCGTCAGGACCTAGGGACACTTGAAAATGGGATTGAACCTAGCAGTGGTCTTGCAGACATTACTACACTGGCGGAGGATATTCACCTTCCCCAGCTCTTTAATCCTTTGAAAGATCTTGATCAATCCCAAGGTCCCAACGTGATCAAAGCTAAAGACACCAGAGCCATTAAGGTGAATCAGGTGCAGGAAAAGCCAAGTGTCATAAAGGTTCCCTCTGATCAACCCAGGAAGAACAAACAGAAAGCCTCTGAGCCTATCAGTGGCGCTCCCAAGGCCAAAATCCAGCCAAAGAATCCAGAGTGCCTGTTAGGGGGAGAAGTGGTTATATGCCACGCTGCAGTCAGTGACAGGGCTCCTGTGAACACGGCCAAGCACTCTCAAGGCAAACCTCAGAAAGCTGCATCCAGAAAGATCAGCAAAACTAAGAGCCACGGGCAGGAAAAGACCAAAAGGACCAGAGGGAGAAACAAGGCTGAGGAGAACAAGCAGTCAGGGAACAAAGTCAAGGCAGAAGAGAAGCCAGCAATCCCCCACACGAAGCGAAAGGAACACCAAACTGAGCTTCTCCAACAGAGCTTTCAAAAGCCTCGAACCTCCCTTGGCGTGCGCATGCTGGAGTCTGTGAAGGTTCTTCATGCGCTGGGGAAGAAGAATGAGACGAAAACTGGGCGCTCTTCCTGTCGGCTCTTGGGAAAGTCAAGCAACCCCAAAGACCCCCAGCCACCCCCAGCTATCCAGCCATGGCGGCATACCCCACGTGAGGGGAAGGGTCCTGAGAAAACGCAAGTCCAAGCCCAGAAACCAGACAGCAGTGCTGAAACAGAGTGTCCGTCTCCAGCCCAGTATGAGCGGCCTCCTCCTGGGAAGGTCAAGTTGATACCTCTGCCTTTTTCTGCCTGGGACAAGCCTCAAGCTCGACCCGCTCCTCGGAGGCCACAGTCTCTGGCCTCACATCGGCCTGCTGGGGCTTACCGTGCCCAGCCTGGTTCTACTGACTCAGCTCAACCTGCTGCAGCCAATTCATCCCAGCCAGCTCCTGCCTCTTTGCCAGGCCCCGCCAAACCAGCTCAGCCAACTGTGACCAACCCAACCCAACCGGCTTGGCCCAACCATACCCAGCCTCGTGTCCCTCAGTCTGCTGCTCCTAGGCCTGCACCCTCCAAAACTTCATCTGGCGCTCCTCTCCAGCGGGAGCCTGTTCCCCCTGCTGTGAATAAGCGCCAGTCCCCACCCAAGCTCCAAACCCACTTTCTACTCCAAGACTTCAGCAAGCAACGAGTTCCATGGAGGGAACCCAACGTGCCTGAGCCAGTCATGTCAAAGCCCATCGAACAAGAGCAGAGGCCAGAGCGAGAGGCCATGAAGAGGCGGGCTCAACAACAACGGGAGAATGCTGCCAGATACACCTCTTCGGGCAAGCTGCAATTTTTCACCGAGAGGGAAAACGAAATGGAAATTGCCGACTACTACGGATACGTCAAGTGAGAGCTGCTAGGATTCTTGGTGCCACCTTGGCTACCAGCTGTTCTTCCATACACAGGTAAGACAGGTATAGAACTGAATAAGTAAATGGAATACAATTAATAGACGAGTAACAAACCTTTCGAATTTTCAGATGCTGCTAACTGGGGCGTGAGAAAGGAAGGACTGAAAGTTGGATGGGAGAATGAAGGAAAGGGGTAAAAACTGAGCAAAGAGGAAGGAACTTGGCCCAGGGCTAGGAAGGCCAAAAGAGACGTATGGATTTAGGAAAGGAAGCAGGAGCGAGGATGAAATGGCAGAAGTAAAAAGCAGGGTCAGAGGTCTGGGTTGAAAGAACACAATTGGAGTAGAGTTGAAGGTGACAGAAGATGAGTCTAGGTTTACTAGGAGAAATAGAAAAAGTCTCTCGGGGACGCTGGCCTTAAGTCTCACAACCACCAGATAGGTATTTCAGAAAACAAGAGGTTCAGGACACATCTCTGAAAGGTCTGAGTTGCCTTATTCAGGTGTGACTGTAGTGGGGGAATAGGGAAATCTACCAGAGAAGTGGCTAGGGCTCAGAGTTATCCTAGGGGCAGCTGACGACAGGGGCAGAGCCAAGGGAACTGCTGGATCAGGAGGCCCACGAACAAAGCAGGGGCATAGCCGCCTGTCACTTCCCTGCCAGGAAGGAAGCCAGGTATATTACTGTAACCAAGGCACACTGGGGTCTTTACTGTATGGAGAACTTGGCTCCTGCCCGCAATCCTACGGCTCGGCGTCACACACAGGAAGTAGGGCCTCTGGGCAACCAGAAATGGGAATGGGACTGAAGGAGATTCAGCCCACAAATATCCGACCACCAGCTTCCACCTCTGCAGTCTGCCACCCTGTGTCTGCTCAACGCATCACAGAAACAAGTTTTCAAGGTGAGTATACAGACGGCAGAGAAAAGTTGAACAATGAGGTCAGCATTCAAAAATGGGGTCAAATCGACAGCTGGGAAGGGGTGTAGAGACAGGTAGAATTTAGATCCTGAGCCTTTAATAACCACTACCTTCTCTCAGTGCTCTCTGTTTTTAGACTCTATATGAGAACACCTAGGGCTTCCCTGGTGGCGCCTGCCAATGCAGGGGACACGGGTTCGAGCCCTGGTCTGCGAAGATCCCACATGCCGTGCAGCAACTAAGCGCATGTGCCACGACGACGGAGCCTGCATTCTAGAGCCCGTGAGCCTCAACTACCGAAGCCCACGTGCCTACAGCCCATGCTCCGCAACAAGAGAAGCCACCGCGATGAGATGCCCGCACACCGCAACCGAGAGTAGCCCCCGCTAGCCGCCAACTAGAGAAAGCCCGTGCACAGCAATGAGAGACCCAGTGCAGCCAAAAACATAAATACGTAGAATAAATAAGTTCAAACAGTAAATAAATACATAAACATAAATTACAAAAAAAAAGAACACCTAATGCAGGTGGGAAGGTGGGAGGGCCACCGTAGAGGTCATCTATGCTACATGTACAAGAACCCCGAGAGCACACCAATCGGTACCACACTTTTCACTGCTGTAGCCGATCGTTCCCCCTGTACTGCCACACTGTAGCACTCCCTTCCCTCATCTACTGCTATAGTCTCTTCGGAAGGTGTTTCCGAACTCTTGTTATGAGAGTGCCAGTTGAACTGTCCTCACTTCCTTCATTTATACCAGGATTGAAGACCTTGTGGTCCGAGATCCTGTCCAGAGAGCAAGCAGGCTAAGGCTCTGTCTTTGTTGATGTATTTCATCAGAAAGGGCTCTACCCCCTCTCCTAGTTCATGGTGTGAAGTGTTCTTGGCCTCTCGGGAAAGTGGGGAGAATGGAAAGGACCCTATATGAGAATGCTAGGCTCTGTAAAACATTTCAGGTTTTTAAAAATAAGACTCATTTTGTATTGGACTGACAACAGTCCTATGAAATACAAAGAAGGCCGAGAATCAGTGACAGGAAAGGATCACCAGTAAGAACTACAGCAGTCACCGCTTACCTCGTAGCATAGGGCACTGTCCGTGATCCTTAAGAAGAGTTAGTAGAAATGCCTTGCCCATCTTTCCCCTGAACCCCTTGAAAGGTACACGACTGCTGTGTTGGTGTTTAGGGGGAGCATCTCACTTACCAGGGACTGACTTCTCCCTTGATTCCTCTGTAGTGATGGAGACTTCCCCGCTGATGAAAAATTCCCTGGGATTGCAACCTCCAAGCCAGACAGCTTTCCTATGGAATGACAGAGAACTTGTCAAGGTGAAACACCAGTCTGCGGGAGAAAGGGAGGAAGAGAATGATGGAAATCGTTTCTGGGAAACTATTTTTACATTATGTGTTGTTTGTTCCCGGTAAATAAACTGAAATCTTCTTAACAGTACAACAAAATCTAAACCACTAAAGCCAACAATACAGGAGTATAACGTTCGAAAAAAATTTCTTTGGCTGCGCAGCATGTGGGATCTTAGCTCCCCAACCAGGGATTGAACCCACGCCTGCTGCGTTGGAAGCGCAGAGTCTTCACCACGGGACCACCGGGGAAGTCCCAGGACTATCACTTTTAAAGGAGAAGGTACAAACCCCTCGGTTCTATGAACTGGAGATTTTTAGTAAGAAGTCAATATATTTGTTGTTAGGCACATTTTATGTTAGGCTGTCTCCCTGCACAGGATGCAGGCGCCTTGAGAATGGAAGTCATATCCCTCTATAGTACGTCCCTCTTCTTTCTGCTTTGCAGTTTGCTGCTCCACTTGTTCAACCCCACCTAGTAATAACCTATACTTCCCTTGTTCCTGTTTTCCCATCTGGAAAACAGACAAAAGGCAACCAAACAACGCAAAGGTCTCAACAAATAAGGGATATCCAAAACCAGAGATGGCCAGAACTTCTGTACCCCTGATGAAATAGTCCTCATACAAAACCTGATAATCAAATTCCTTAATGCTAGGAATCACAGTGAAAAATAGTATCTGAACTGACTTCTGTCAGATGAGTGAGAACTAAGGTTAATTCAGTGTATCTGAAGCATAGAAAGTGAGGGCAAAAGTGGCACAAGATGGGGCTAGAGAAGCAGAGAGGATTCTAGACCACGCAGAGTCTTAAAGGCCAACAGTGTGTTTTCTATTCTCAAAACAATGCTTGTGAGCGATGTTTATGAGCAACGTTCCAACTTGCTTTGAAGGTTTCTTGTGTGAAGAGTGGATTGGAAGGAAACAAGATATATGGACACCAGTTAGGACCTAATCGCAACAGACAGGCAAGTTCAGTATTAGGAAGTTGAGGAAGAGCTGGCTGACAGATTCCAAAGAAATTCAGGAGATGAACTGAAGCGGGCTTAATGGGGTAGGAGATGGAGGAAAGGAAGGTCTTAGGGAATTCAAGGGTTTACTGCACACATGAGCAAAGTCTCAAAATTAATCATTTGAACGTACAGAGGCGGATCTCCCAAATGACACCGGTTAGGAAGCAACGGTACGCCCTTTAGAATTCCTAGAGACAACACAAATCAACTGTTTCGATGGAAAATTCGGCGGGACTCTTGATTTCCATGGGAATACAGAGAAAAGAGACACTGATCTGGCTTGCAGGTATATTTAGGAAGTTGTTAGCCGGACATCACCTACTAGTATCATGTAAGTAGGCCGTCCGAAGTAGGAAGCTTAGGGGAAAAACCTGGAGGAAAACTTAAAAGCTTAAGCCACACCTCTACACTACACCACCTTTCACAATTTCTTCTCAGATAAGCATCATCCCCATCAGTGAAGAAACTCGTTCGTACCTCATAATAGGAAAAACAGGCCTAAAGATTCAATGTGTGTCTTGGGAGGTCCCATCTATGCGATATCTTCCTGGGACCAGAAAAGGCCCCAGGAAGATCCATCTCTGCACCCCTGAAAGCTTACCACCAAGGAAAATGACTAGGTCCATAGATTTCCTCCCTCAAACCAGCTTACCTCACACATAGATCATTAGCAACTCCGCCCTTACTCACATTATCACAGTCACAAGAGTGGTTAGGGAGAAAAGCACTAACCAGGGGAACTAAAACAGAGGCAATCCAGGCCAAGCTGGGCTGGTGGCAGATATCTTGCTCCTTACGCTCGGGTGCATAATGCGACTCACCACAGTGCCTTTTTCACAGACCCTTTTGAACGTTTCTCCACAGAATCCAACAGCTCAAGTTAGTTCATGACGCTTCAAGGTCAACAATCGTCAAGAGAAAAACATGCAATATGTCTTACAATGTTGGATTCCTTACAAACAGGACAAGGAGATAACCATGTAGACAAAACCAGAGCATTTGAAAACATCTGTATTCTACAAACACACCAGTGAATGCTATAAATAAGGTACTATGACATAAAACAAAATGAAAACTAGATGTGAGACTGTTCTCTTCAGTGTACAGACTTCATGGCAGTTGCTGCACACTATCTAGCTACTTAGATCTTTAACTCTCTGTTCTGTTAATACCAAATGAGGCCCAAGTGTGTCAACCTGTTTCCCACAGAAACCAAAAAGTCTACATGCATCTCTTTTCTCCTGTGCCCTTTCACCTTACCTGCTCCCAATTCTCCACCAACGTCCTCCTCTTTCTCTAATTATTCTCCTCTTCATTTTGCTTGGCCTTGCCCCCAAGCATGCAAGACAGAGAGTCCTAGAGGTCCAAGATTCTAGAGTGGCTGTTTGCAAGGCGGAGGAGATTACAGTAACTGCCACACTGTATATACTTCTGTGCAAAGAAAAAGGGACAGTGTTCAGAATGTCTCTCACATATAACAAGAGCTGGAGATGGCAGGATACCTGTGTGGCCCAAGGAACTAGAGCTAGCAAATTATGGGCCAAACAATTGCAACCAAAGGCTGGAAGAGGAAAGGTCTGCAACCAGCTCTGTCTCCTAGCTCTCTGGTATTTGCTGCCAACGGGCAGAGTCTATTTCGTGAAGCATCAAGCACTGAAAAGAAGACTCCTGCTGCTGGAAGTTGACAGGAAGTAACGTCCAATGCAAGATCAAGGCTTGTCCTCGAAGCAATGCCCATAATGGAAGAAAAAAAAAAAAGAGAAAGCGGAAGAGAAATGTTAAGTCGCAAGTCCAACCTGGCCCCCAGCCTAGCCCAGCCCAAGGAAGGTAGGAGTCAAGGAGAAGAAACTAAAAGAGAAGAGCCTTGGACCACAACATTCTCCACAAGGTACACTCAAGAAACTTCACCTTACTTTTGAACCAAGTTACAAAGAGAGCTTCTTAATCCCTACTTTGGCTCCTTAAAAGCTGCTATCAGTTCACTCATTAGACACATCTGATTTCAGAACAACTGTAATAGTTCAAACTAGATGGCTCTTTCCTTCCTAAGGATTATTAATTAAAGAAGATCTATATAGCTCTAAGTATATGATACATAAAATAGAATACTCTGTAGAATATAAGTAACTCTTAGTTCAGTGTATTAATGAACGTCTGTAAGAAATGTGGCAATGATTTCCCTAATGGAAGAGCCTGGGGGAGGTAAATCTGTCTTCTAGGATTTCCTCCTCCCCAAAGCTCAGAAACTCAGGTGTTGTTTTAGCTCTCCTACACTCTCTTCACCCAAGCCCGCCTTCCTGTTGGGGATCGGACCTCCCTATTGGCTCTCTCATACCTTTCAACTGCCTGCTTTGTGACATCACTCTCCTCCCAAACCTACTACCACTTGGTAGAGCCTTGGGGTTTCCGTGGAGCTGTTTGGACCAGTAACCAGTGACCTCTGTACTGGACACGTGCGCCGTTCAGCTGCAGCCACTCAGACATCCTCTAGTGTTGTCTCCTCATCCCTTGTACCTGCAGTGGATGCTTCCTCTTCTCTGACCATGTCAGGTAAGAAAAGAAACTTTGGAAAGTTTTGCGTTCGATTTCTTTTGCCCCTAAATTGAGTAGGAGATTCAAAATAGCATGGAATAATGAGGGAAAGTATTGAACTACAAGTCTGGAGACCTAATTTCACTTTTGACTTTGACGTTTACTATCTGTGTGACTTTGGACAAATCACTGGCTGTCTCACAAAGCCTGTTGCTTTCCTTAACTGTTACGTTAGGATACCACATTGGGTTGATCACTCTGATCCCCTTCTTTTCCAGTATTGAGCCTTAAAGGGTACCCATGTAGAAAACGAAATCAGACACTTCTCAAGAGTGTTTCAACAGAAACATAGAAAAGCCAGGGGACATAGAAAACTAGCAATATATACCAAGATGTTTCATCTCTAATGGTCTCCCTCCACTAGGATTTCGACTAGTTGAAAAGAGAGAATAGGGAGAGAGGATGGAGAGTACTGGGCTCTACAGGGAGGCACAGAGTCGAGCGTAAGGAAGTTTAGGATGGTTTTCATTAGCACAGGCCAACAGGCACCAAGAGATGGGAGAAAATGTAAGAATGAAGAGGGAAAGCATAGAGGAGCTCTCAAGAAAAACGGAGTTTGCAATGGAATGCTGATGGGAACCAAAGATTTTCAATTAAAGCAGAAACAGCACAGAGGGAAACCTGCTCAGAGCAGGGCAAAACCAAGTTGATGGTAGCAAACCCTTACATTAACAGACTTAAGAAGGAAAGTAAGGCCAGAACAGGGGATCACCGGGAAAGGCAGCTTATCAGAAAAGTCATACTCCGTTTTCTTTCTTTTATTGCCTCTCTGAATACAGTTGGCCACTTGACAGTTTTGAATATAAACATTTTAGAAATACGTTTTAGAAATGATGGCTCCTATAAACAAGCAACCACAGTGGTTATCTAGGGGGCTGCTTTTCAGTGTTTTATTCTTTCTAATTTTTAAACTAGGTAGACATTTCACCAATTCAACATTTTAAGTGATATCTTCTAAATTGAATCAGAAGGACTATTTTCCTTGGTGTGATATGTAGGTTCTAAGGCAAGGCTGCTTTTCATTTTTACAGTTATTTCCTTCCTAACACAGAGAGCACATTGATCAACAGCCATCGTTCGCTTGTAGAGCTTAGCTACCGAAGAAGAAGAAGAAAAAGTCAAGCCCCACATCTCTAATTCCCCCCCCCACTTAGGGAATTCCCTGGCGGTCCAGTGCTTAGGACTCGGTGCTTTCACGGCCAGGGCCACGCGGCGCGGCCAAAGAAACAAAACAAACATCCACGTTTATCGAAAACCATATTGTGGAGTCCTGTGGATTTTCTTACATTTGAAAATCTTTTTTAATTGGATTCTAGGCATGATGGTTTTTTGAGGTTTTGGGATGCCATCTTCTTGGATGCTGAAGATGATTCTAATCTAAGTTCTAGGATAAATCCAAAAACCTTCCTGATACATTTTAAGCTTCCTTTCTGCTTATTATATAAGCTATATTCATTGAAATATATATTTCTCCTAGGCTTAATACCTCTTACTTGCTGGGTAAAAATATGAAGGAGCACAATAATGAAACTCTTTTACACTTATTATTTTGCTGTCTGCTTCGTACCGGTTTTCATTGAAATACTTGTCTATATGTGTTGTGGCTACCTATACATGCACATTTATTGCATTCTGTTGCTTGTTATGCATTTTTTACTGACATACCTTCTCTGTCTGTATGCATTGGCTAGGAATTCATTCACCTCTATCACCTCCATCGTGTCTTCTGGTTAATAGTATTCACTAAAATAGAGTGGGCAAAATTCACTTTCATAATATTGCATGGATGGTACAGAATGCCATTTGTTAGTAAATTCATTAGGCTTCGATACTTGCCACATACCCCAGTTTTCATTAATATCTATGGATTTCTTTTTCGTTAACGTAATATGCTTGTCATGATTTTTCTTTGTCTTTCTAGAACTTATTGTATCTTCCTCCATATAAATCATACGCAATAGATCAGCTTATTCATCTATTAATTATTACTGCTATTATTATTGGTGGTGGTGTTATAACCACTTTATAGGTGAGGAATCTGAAGTAATCAGATAACTTTTCCCTTTCCAAAAGCACTTAAGAAATCCACTTTCGGGTAATCATTTTGAGGTAGGATGAGAAACCGGGCTTGAAGAGGGCAAAAATGACTCTTTCAATTCACCAGTTGGACTGAGCTGTACGTCACCTCTAGGTAATAGCGTGGGAACTGCACAAGCAAAGGGAGACACTGAAGACGACAATGGTAATAGCCGTACTGTTTTCTAATGGACAAAAAAAATGCCTATATTATAAGTTCTATTTCTCCTGCTTTCTGGCAGTATCATGCTCAGAGTGGAGTCCTGGCAAGGAAGTCAGGATACTTAGGTTCTGAAACCTGGTAATGATACTAACATAATGAGAGAACTTGAACAAGTCAACCCGACCTCTCTGAGCCTCAGTTTCCTTACTCACGAAATGAGACTGAGAACATCGAAGTTCTCTAAGGGCCTCCTAGTTCTAAAATGCTTCCAGTCTAGGAAATAGCATAGAAGTCAATACGAGTGCAGGCTGAAGGGAAAGACAGGGCAGGGAGAAGGTTGCTTCCAGCCTAGAGAACAATCTCTGAACCACACCACTTGGCTCTTCTGCCCGTCTGTGCCCAAGATGGGAGCACAGGCAGTTAATAGAGAAGAGTGGAAAACTGCTCAGTCCTTACAGCCATCATTAACTGTCTGATTTTGGGTTTCTCAGGAAGTAGTGATAGTAGAGGTGTCCTGATAGCAAGAACCTTCAGATGATGCCGTTCCTCAAACGTAGTGAGAATTTCTCAACCTCCCTGAGTTTTTCATGACCCTCTTGTTCTTACAGAAAATTTCCAACATCCATCTCTACTTGGAACTCTAAATTCTCTGCAGCATTCTCCTCCTGTGGTGAGCAATGCAACTTCCCTAACACGAAGTGTCTGCAACTTCTCCAGAGTCTCTGCCCCTGCCGTCAGTTCGGCATCGGCTACTGGTACCCCTTTCCAGACACTCATGGGTAGTGCCTACCTTTACCAACATTCTAGCACGACTATGTTATCTGGAGTTACTGACCACAGCCAGATCTCCACTTCAGCTGCTTCCTATCCAGGTGTTCTTGAGTGGGACATCACAGCAAGCACTGAAAAGAATTCTTCTTCACTCGGAGACTTTACTCTGGCACTCACTGACCGCCACACAGCTGCCTCCTCCATGTTTCTGGCAGCCCAGTATGATAAAACTTCAGACGCCAAGAACATGGTCCCTCTACATCCATCGCTTTCTGCCAGCCTTGCTCAGGGAACACCATCTCAGATTCCAAATCAGGGGCAGAGCCGCCTGCCACTTCCCTGCCAGGAAGGAAGCCAGGTATATTACTATCACCAAGGCACACTGGGGTCTTTACTGTATGGAGAACTTGGCTCCTGCCCGCAATCCTACGGCTCGGCGTCATACACAGGAAGTCGGGCCTCTGGGCAACCAGAAATGGGAATGGGACTGAAGGAGATTCAGCCCACAAATATCCGACCACCAGCTTCCACCTCTGCAGTCTGCCACCCTGTGTCTGCTCAACGCATCACAGAAACAAGTTTTCAAGGTGAGTATAACAAACGCCAGAGAAAGTTGAAGAATGAGGTCGGCACTCAAAAATGGGGTCAAATCGACAGCTGGGAAGGGGTGTAGAGGCAGGTAGAATTTAGATCCTGAGCCTTTAATAACCACTACCTTCGCTCAGTGCCCTCTGTTTTTAGACTCTCTATGAGAACACCTAGGGCTTCCCTGGTGGCGCCGTGGTTAAGAATCCGCCTGCCAATGCAATGCGGGGGACACGGGTTCGAGCCCTGGTCTGCGAAGATCCCACATGCCGTGCAGCAACTAAGCGCATGTGCCACAACGACGGAGCCTGCATTCTAGAGCCCGTGAGCCTCAACTACCGAAGCCCACGTGCCTACAGCCCATGCTCCGCAACAAAGAGAAGCCACCGCGATGAGAAGCCCGCACACCGCAACCAAGAGTAGCCCCCGCTAGCCGCCAACTAGAGAAAGCCCGTGCACAGCAATGAGAGACCCAGTGCAGCCAAAAAAATAAATACGTAGAATAAATAAGTTCAAACAGTAAATAAATACATAAACATAAATTACAAAAAAAAGAACACCTAATGCAGGTGGGAAGGTGGGAGGGCCACTGTAGAGGTCATCTATGCTACATGTACAAGAACCCCGAGAGCACACCAATCGGTACCACACTTTTCACTGCTGTAGCCGATCGTTCCCCCTGTACTGCCACACTGTAGCACTCCCTTCCCTCATCTACTGCTATAGTCTCTTCGGAAGGTGTTTCCGAACTCTTGTTATGAGAGTGCCAGTTGAACTGTCCTCACTTCCTTCATTTATACCAGGATTGAAGACCTTGTGGTCCGAGATCCTGTCCAGAGAGCAAGCAGGCTAAGACTCTGTCTTTGTTGATGTATTTCATCAGCAAGGGCTCTACCCCCTCTCCTAGTTCATGGTGTGACGTGTTCTTGGCCTCTCGGGAAAGTGGGGAGAATGGAAAGGACCCTATATGAGAATGCTAGGCTTTGTAAAACATTTCAGGTTTTTAAAAATAAGACTCATTTTGTATTGGACTTATAACAGTCCTATGAAATACAAAGCGAGCCGAGAATCAGCGACAGGAAAGGCTCACCAGTAAGAATTACAACAGTCACCGCTTACCTCGTAGCATAGGGCACTGTCCGTGATCCTTAAGAAGAGTTAGTAGAAATGCCTTGCCCATCTTGCCCCTGAACCCCTTGAAAGGTACACGACTGCTGTGTTGGTGTTTAGGGGGAGCATCTCACTTACCAGGGACTGACTTCTCCCTTGATCCCTTTGTAGGGATGGAGACCTCCCCCCTGGTGATGAAAAATTCCCTGGGATTGCAACCTCCAAGCCAGACGTTTTGTGTGACACAAAGTCAAGAACTCCCCAAGTCCTGCAGTAGCAGAAACAGCCACATACTTGAGAGTAACCCACCATCTGAACTTGGGGACATTTCAGTGACAGCTCCAGTCCAGAGTGCCAGGCGTCTCCTGGCCCTGCCTCCAGCTCCAAGCCAGGGACAAATAGAGAGTAAGCACGTGGATGATATCAAAACCAAGCTTTCAAAGCCTCTGGATGCCTACCAGATCCCAACAGAGAACCAAGATCCTCCACTACTCCCTTTAGGAATCCCTGATATTCACCAGCCGCTGGCCTGCACCGATCCCCTCAGCCAAGAGGAGCAGCCTGGTTCTGAAAATGCTGATCTGGGAGAGAACAGCCGGAGTCGTCAGGACCTAGGGACACTTGAAAATGGGATTGAACCTAGCAGTGGTCTTGCAGACATTACTACACTGGCGGAGGATATTCACCTTCCCCAGCTCTTTAATCCTTTGAAAGATCTTGATCAATCCCAAGGTCCCAACGTGATCAAAGCTAAAGACACCAGAGCCATTAAGGTGAATCAGGTGCAGGAAAAGCCAAGTGTCATAAAGGTTCCCTCTGATCAACCCAGGAAGAACAAACAGAAAGCCTCTGAGCCTATCAGTGGCGCTCCCAAGGCCAAAATCCAGCCAAAGAATCCAGAGTGCCTGTTAGGGGGAGAAGTGGTTATATGCCACGCTGCAGTCAGTGACAGGGCTCCTGTGAACACGGCCAAGCACTCTCAAGGCAAACCTCAGAAAGCTGCATCCAGAAAGATCAGCAAAACTAAGAGCCACGGGCAGGAAAAGACCAAAAGGACCAGAGGGAGAAACAAGGCTGAGGAGAACAAGCAGTCAGGGAACAAAGTCAAGGCAGAAGAGAAGCCAGCAATCCCCCACACGAAGCGAAAGGAACACCAAACTGAGCTTCTCCAACAGAGCTTTCAAAAGCCTCGAACCTCCCTTGGCGTGCGCATGCTGGAGTCTGTGAAGGTTCTTCATGCGCTGGGGAAGAAGAATGAGACGAAAACTGGGCGCTCTTCCTGTCGGCTCTTGGGAAAGTCAAGCAACCCCAAAGACCCCCAGCCACCCCCAGCTATCCAGCCATGGCGGCATACCCCACGTGAGGGGAAGGGTCCTGAGAAAACGCAAGTCCAAGCCCAGAAACCAGACAGCAGTGCTGAAACAGAGTGTCCGTCTCCAGCCCAGTATGAGCGGCCTCCTCCTGGGAAGGTCAAGTTGATACCTCTGCCTTTTTCTGCCTGGGACAAGCCTCAAGCTCGACCCGCTCCTCGGAGGCCACAGTCTCTGGCCTCACATCGGCCTGCTGGGGCTTACCGTGCCCAGCCTGGTTCTACTGACTCAGCTCAACCTGCTGCAGCCAATTCATCCCAGCCAGCTCCTGCCTCTTTGCCAGGCCCCGCCAAACCAGCTCAGCCAACTGTGACCAACCCAACCCAACCGGCTTGGCCCAACCATACCCAGCCTCGTGTCCCTCAGTCTGCTGCTCCTAGGCCTGCACCCTCCAAAACTTCATCTGGCGCTCCTCTCCAGCGGGAGCCTGTTCCCCCTGCTGTGAATAAGCGCCAGTCCCCACCCAAGCTCCAAACCCACTTTCTACTCCAAGACTTCAGCAAGCAACGAGTTCCATGGAGGGAACCCAACGTGCCTGAGCCAGTCATGTCAAAGCCCATCGAACAAGAGCAGAGGCCAGAGCGAGAGGCCATGAAGAGGCGGGCTCAACAACAACGGGAGAATGCTGCCAGATACACCTCTTCGGGCAAGCTGCAATTTTTCACCGAGAGGGAAAACGAAATGGAAATTGCCGACTACTACGGATACGTCAAGTGAGAGCTGCTAGGATTCTTGGTGCCACCTTGGCTACCAGCTGTTCTTCCATACACAGGTAAGACAGGTATAGAACTGAATAAGTAAATGGAATACAATTAATAGACGAGTAACAAACCTTTCGAATTTTCAGATGCTGCTAACTGGGGCGTGAGAAAGGAAGGACTGAAAGTTGGATGGGAGAATGAAGGAAAGGGGTAAAAACTGAGCAAAGAGGAAGGAACTTGGCCCAGGGCTAGGAAGGCCAAAAGAGACGTATGGATTTAGGAAAGGAAGCAGGAGCGAGGATGAAATGGCAGAAGTAAAAAGCAGGGTCAGAGGTCTGGGTTGAAAGAACACAATTGGAGTAGAGTTGAAGGTGACAGAAGATGAGTCTAGGTTTACTAGGAGAAATAGAAAAAGTCTCTCGGGGACGCTGGCCTTAAGTCTCACAACCACCAGATAGGTATTTCAGAAAACAAGAGGTTCAGGACACATCTCTGAAAGGTCTGAGTTGCCTTATTCAGGTGTGACTGTAGTGGGGGAATAGGGAAATCTACCAGAGAAGTGGCTAGGGCTCAGAGTTATCCTAGGGGCAGCTGACGACAGGGGCAGAGCCAAGGGAACTGCTGGATCAGGAGGCCCACGAACAAAGCAGGGGCATAGCCGCCTGTCACTTCCCTGCCAGGAAGGAAGCCAGGTATATTACTGTAACCAAGGCACACTGGGGTCTTTACTGTATGGAGAACTTGGCTCCTGCCCGCAATCCTACGGCTCGGCGTCACACACAGGAAGTAGGGCCTCTGGGCAACCAGAAATGGGAATGGGACTGAAGGAGATTCAGCCCACAAATATCCGACCACCAGCTTCCACCTCTGCAGTCTGCCACCCTGTGTCTGCTCAACGCATCACAGAAACAAGTTTTCAAGGTGAGTATACAGACGGCAGAGAAAAGTTGAACAATGAGGTCAGCATTCAAAAATGGGGTCAAATCGACAGCTGGGAAGGGGTGTAGAGACAGGTAGAATTTAGATCCTGAGCCTTTAATAACCACTACCTTCTCTCAGTGCTCTCTGTTTTTAGACTCTATATGAGAACACCTAGGGCTTCCCTGGTGGCGCCTGCCAATGCAGGGGACACGGGTTCGAGCCCTGGTCTGCGAAGATCCCACATGCCGTGCAGCAACTAAGCGCATGTGCCACGACGACGGAGCCTGCATTCTAGAGCCCGTGAGCCTCAACTACCGAAGCCCACGTGCCTACAGCCCATGCTCCGCAACAAGAGAAGCCACCGCGATGAGATGCCCGCACACCGCAACCGAGAGTAGCCCCCGCTAGCCGCCAACTAGAGAAAGCCCGTGCACAGCAATGAGAGACCCAGTGCAGCCAAAAACATAAATACGTAGAATAAATAAGTTCAAACAGTAAATAAATACATAAACATAAATTACAAAAAAAAAGAACACCTAATGCAGGTGGGAAGGTGGGAGGGCCACCGTAGAGGTCATCTATGCTACATGTACAAGAACCCCGAGAGCACACCAATCGGTACCACACTTTTCACTGCTGTAGCCGATCGTTCCCCCTGTACTGCCACACTGTAGCACTCCCTTCCCTCATCTACTGCTATAGTCTCTTCGGAAGGTGTTTCCGAACTCTTGTTATGAGAGTGCCAGTTGAACTGTCCTCACTTCCTTCATTTATACCAGGATTGAAGACCTTGTGGTCCGAGATCCTGTCCAGAGAGCAAGCAGGCTAAGGCTCTGTCTTTGTTGATGTATTTCATCAGAAAGGGCTCTACCCCCTCTCCTAGTTCATGGTGTGACGTGTTCTTGGCCTCTCGGGAAAGTGGGGAGAATGGAAAGGACCCTATATGAGAATGCTAGGCTCTGTAAAACATTTCAGGTTTTTAAAAATAAGACTCATTTTGTATTGGACTGACAACAGTCCTATGAAATACAAAGAAGGCCGAGAATCAGTGACAGGAAAGGATCACCAGTAAGAACTACAGCAGTCACCGCTTACCTCGTAGCATAGGGCACTGTCCGTGATCCTTAAGAAGAGTTAGTAGAAATGCCTTGCCCATCTTTCCCCTGAACCCCTTGAAAGGTACACGACTGCTGTGTTGGTGTTTAGGGGGAGCATCTCACTTACCAGGGACTGACTTCTCCCTTGATTCCTCTGTAGTGATGGAGACTTCCCCGCTGATGAAAAATTCCCTGGGATTGCAACCTCCAAGCCAGACAGCTTTCCTATGGAATGACAGAGAACTTGTCAAGGTGAAACACCAGTCTGCGGGAGAAAGGGAGGAAGAGAATGATGGAAATCGTTTCTGGGAAACTATTTTTACATTATGTGTTGTTTGTTCCCGGTAAATAAACTGAAATCTTCTTAACAGTACAACAAAATCTAAACCACTAAAGCCAACAATACAGGAGTATAACGTTCGAAAAAAATTTCTTTGGCTGCGCAGCATGTGGGATCTTAGCTCCCCAACCAGGGATTGAACCCACGCCTGCTGCGTTGGAAGCGCAGAGTCTTCACCACGGGACCACCGGGGAAGTCCCAGGACTATCACTTTTAAAGGAGAAGGTACAAACCCCTCGGTTCTATGAACTGGAGATTTTTAGTAAGAAGTCAATATATTTGTTGTTAGGCACATTTTATGTTAGGCTGTCTCCCTGCACAGGATGCAGGCGCCTTGAGAATGGAAGTCATATCCCTCTATAGTACGTCCCTCTTCTTTCTGCTTTGCAGTTTGCTGCTCCACTTGTTCAACCCCACCTAGTAATAACCTATACTTCCCTTGTTCCTGTTTTCCCATCTGGAAAACAGACAAAAGGCAACCAAACAACGCAAAGGTCTCAACAAATAAGGGATATCCAAAACCAGAGATGGCCAGAACTTCTGTACCCCTGATGAAATAGTCCTCATACAAAACCTGATAATCAAATTCCTTAATGCTAGGAATCACAGTGAAAAATAGTATCTGAACTGACTTCTGTCAGATGAGTGAGAACTAAGGTTAATTCAGTGTATCT
The DNA here is from genome assembly GCF_965194805.1 of Balaenoptera borealis. Classification (NCBI taxonomy): domain Eukaryota; kingdom Metazoa; phylum Chordata; class Mammalia; order Artiodactyla; family Balaenopteridae; genus Balaenoptera; species Balaenoptera borealis. The sequence goes on from NW_028122969.1 coordinate 186,065, forward strand.
GAAGCATAGAAAGTGAGGGCAAAAGTGGCACAAGATGGGGCTAGAGAAGCAGAGAGGATTCTAGACCACGCAGAGTCTTAAAGGCCAACAGTGTGTTTTCTATTCTCAAAACAATGCTTGTGAGCGATGTTTATGAGCAACGTTCCAACTTGCTTTGAAGGTTTCTTGTGTGAAGAGTGGATTGGAAGGAAACAAGATATATGGACACCAGTTAGGACCTAATCGCAACAGACAGGCAAGTTCAGTATTAGGAAGTTGAGGAAGAGCTGGCTGACAGATTCCAAAGAAATTCAGGAGATGAACTGAAGCGGGCTTAATGGGGTAGGAGATGGAGGAAAGGAAGGTCTTAGGGAATTCAAGGGTTTACTGCACACATGAGCAAAGTCTCAAAATTAATCATTTGAACGTACAGAGGCGGATCTCCCAAATGACACCGGTTAGGAAGCAACGGTACGCCCTTTAGAATTCCTAGAGACAACACAAATCAACTGTTTCGATGGAAAATTCGGCGGGACTCTTGATTTCCATGGGAATACAGAGAAAAGAGACACTGATCTGGCTTGCAGGTATATTTAGGAAGTTGTTAGCCGGACATCACCTACTAGTATCATGTAAGTAGGCCGTCCGAAGTAGGAAGCTTAGGGGAAAAACCTGGAGGAAAACTTAAAAGCTTAAGCCACACCTCTACACTACACCACCTTTCACAATTTCTTCTCAGATAAGCATCATCCCCATCAGTGAAGAAACTCGTTCGTACCTCATAATAGGAAAAACAGGCCTAAAGATTCAATGTGTGTCTTGGGAGGTCCCATCTATGCGATATCTTCCTGGGACCAGAAAAGGCCCCAGGAAGATCCATCTCTGCACCCCTGAAAGCTTACCACCAAGGAAAATGACTAGGTCCATAGATTTCCTCCCTCAAACCAGCTTACCTCACACATAGATCATTAGCAACTCCGCCCTTACTCACATTATCACAGTCACAAGAGTGGTTAGGGAGAAAAGCACTAACCAGGGGAACTAAAACAGAGGCAATCCAGGCCAAGCTGGGCTGGTGGCAGATATCTTGCTCCTTACGCTCGGGTGCATAATGCGACTCACCACAGTGCCTTTTTCACAGACCCTTTTGAACGTTTCTCCACAGAATCCAACAGCTCAAGTTAGTTCATGACGCTTCAAGGTCAACAATCGTCAAGAGAAAAACATGCAATATGTCTTACAATGTTGGATTCCTTACAAACAGGACAAGGAGATAACCATGTAGACAAAACCAGAGCATTTGAAAACATCTGTATTCTACAAACACACCAGTGAATGCTATAAATAAGGTACTATGACATAAAACAAAATGAAAACTAGATGTGAGACTGTTCTCTTCAGTGTACAGACTTCATGGCAGTTGCTGCACACTATCTAGCTACTTAGATCTTTAACTCTCTGTTCTGTTAATACCAAATGAGGCCCAAGTGTGTCAACCTGTTTCCCACAGAAACCAAAAAGTCTACATGCATCTCTTTTCTCCTGTGCCCTTTCACCTTACCTGCTCCCAATTCTCCACCAACGTCCTCCTCTTTCTCTAATTATTCTCCTCTTCATTTTGCTTGGCCTTGCCCCCAAGCATGCAAGACAGAGAGTCCTAGAGGTCCAAGATTCTAGAGTGGCTGTTTGCAAGGCGGAGGAGATTACAGTAACTGCCACACTGTATATACTTCTGTGCAAAGAAAAAGGGACAGTGTTCAGAATGTCTCTCACATATAACAAGAGCTGGAGATGGCAGGATACCTGTGTGGCCCAAGGAACTAGAGCTAGCAAATTATGGGCCAAACAATTGCAACCAAAGGCTGGAAGAGGAAAGGTCTGCAACCAGCTCTGTCTCCTAGCTCTCTGGTATTTGCTGCCAACGGGCAGAGTCTATTTCGTGAAGCATCAAGCACTGAAAAGAAGACTCCTGCTGCTGGAAGTTGACAGGAAGTAACGTCCAATGCAAGATCAAGGCTTGTCCTCGAAGCAATGCCCATAATGGAAGAAAAAAAAAAAAGAGAAAGCGGAAGAGAAATGTTAAGTCGCAAGTCCAACCTGGCCCCCAGCCTAGCCCAGCCCAAGGAAGGTAGGAGTCAAGGAGAAGAAACTAAAAGAGAAGAGCCTTGGACCACAACATTCTCCACAAGGTACACTCAAGAAACTTCACCTTACTTTTGAACCAAGTTACAAAGAGAGCTTCTTAATCCCTACTTTGGCTCCTTAAAAGCTGCTATCAGTTCACTCATTAGACACATCTGATTTCAGAACAACTGTAATAGTTCAAACTAGATGGCTCTTTCCTTCCTAAGGATTATTAATTAAAGAAGATCTATATAGCTCTAAGTATATGATACATAAAATAGAATACTCTGTAGAATATAAGTAACTCTTAGTTCAGTGTATTAATGAACGTCTGTAAGAAATGTGGCAATGATTTCCCTAATGGAAGAGCCTGGGGGAGGTAAATCTGTCTTCTAGGATTTCCTCCTCCCCAAAGCTCAGAAACTCAGGTGTTGTTTTAGCTCTCCTACACTCTCTTCA